>NC_047654.1:2226559-2255773 GCF_902201215.1 Prunus dulcis
TTTCTAATAAAAATCCGATCCGATCTAAAATAATAAATTTAAAGTTACTTAATAAATATATATACCGCTTAATTTCTTAAGTGTTATGCATACAAAATAAAAAACAAAAATAAATTGGTTTAGGTGACAAAATGTTTGGATTACGTCATGGAAAAATTTTTAAAAAATATTTTTTTTATTTTATTTATTTTTATAAGGACTTTGCGCGACGAAGTTTACTTTTTGTCGCGCAAAGTCACTTTGAGCGACGAATTATTTTTCGTCGCCCAAAGTCACTTCGCGTGAGCGACGAATTATTTTTCGTCGCGCAAAATTTGGTCGCGTAAGACTTTGCGCGACGATGTATTGTCGTCGCGCAAAAGTTTGTCGCGCGAAGTGACTTTGGGCGACGAATTATTTTTCGTCGCGCAAGACTTTGAGCGACGAAGTTTCAAGTTTCGTCGCGCAAAGTCACTTTGCGCGACGAATAGTTTTTCGTCGCGCAAAATTTGGTCGCGCAAGGGGTTTTTTTTACTAGTGTTTGGTTCTAAAACATGCAGCCTAAGCTCTGATATCACATGTAAACTTTGCATACTGCATGTAAAAGAGCAACTAACCTTGGTATGCTACTATATTCTGACTGTTTAAACACTATTCTAGCTACTTGGACTGCAGTTATGAATGTTCAAATGAGTATTAAGAATAAGAACAAGTGCTCTTATCCACTTAATTTGATGTTTAACTCACTTATTCTGGATGGGGTATGAATGTTTTTGTGATAGTGTGATCGAATGAGAAATGAGCACTTGTATTTATAGGCATCAGTCGAGAGTCTTACCCATCAAAAAACTCTTAAGCCTTTCTTTATCGCTCTAGGTTTAGAACTTCTAATCCACAATGAATAGGAATCCTTACGTCTCTGTGTGAACCTTAAACACTAACTTTAAAAGAGATGTTGGATTAGTTTTAGTTGAATTAAGTGGTTCAAGGATGGGTCACTAGTGGCTATGTCAGTAAGACACAGGTGATCGCGATTCATAATGTTTCTGTATCATGTTTTGCCTAAACCTCTATGAAATATGTGTAGTAATCTTTAAATCTTTTATGAATTAGTTTAAAATGAAGACACAAAAAGTACAAGATAAAGAAAAATACGAGGAGAGAGAGTGGGGAAGGATATTATCAAGGGAACATGCTTAAATTGTAACAATTTCTCCTTCTTTTTTTAGGTATTTGTTTCGAAAAATCTAATATGTATGTAGATAAAAAAAAATATTCAAAAGAAAAATAGGAGAATATAAAAGAACACTAGAAAGACATTTGAGAAAGTGATATCGATAACATGGTGACAATGCAACACAAATGACAGAACAACAGGTCATATGTACGTACAATACAAGAATCACATGTACTCCTCAATGAATGAGTTTCAAATTTCCATATAAATATGAACATTGTGGCACTCGGAATTCTTAATAATGTACGGTTATGGAAATATCATCAATTTATCTAAACGTTTATTTCAACTAAATTAATTATTTGCCATTTTTTACCATGCATTCTTCTCGGAGGCGGATCCACAGAGGAGCAAGGGTGGTCAATTGACCCCTGCAATCTCTGAAATCCTCCATTAAAAACTGCAGCCAAAAAAAAAAATGAATAAAAAAAGTGTTTAAAATTGAAATGCCCAACAAAAGAAGGAAAGAGAAGGTAAATAAATTTTAAAAAAATGGCATAATTAAATAGGTAGGTCCAAATAATTATAGCCCAATTCGTATAGGGCTAGTTTGTATGTTTTTTGGATTATTTGGTTGGTGATTATCAGCGGCATCTATCACAAGTGTGGGGTATCGCCTCATTGCAAAATCTCATGAGGTGCAAGTACTGAGAACTCAGTTGGTGATATAGCAGAATTTGGTTGATGATTATCAGCGTGACATCAAAAGATTGAAAAGGGATAAGGTAAGACGGCAGAGGAGAACCGACGCCAACTTCAAATATTGCAGGAAGAGAATGAAAATCAAATATGGTAGATTTTTATTCTAAAAACATGCAAAAGCCGCTGGAGGCCGTGGAGAACCCAAGGAAGCACAAGGGAGATCACGAGAGGATTCAAGAGAGAAGTGTGTGATCTTTGGAGGCTCAAGTGATGAGCCCTAAGAAGCAATGCATGAAAACCCAAGGGAGGATATCAAGAGGGCCAAACTAAAGTCTCTGTTGTGGAAAAATAAAACTTTGATTTTTTTAACTTTAGAAGTGAATGGTGTGGTTGATTATTGTTGTCATTATTGTAGCCCATCTCTTCATATTATTGTTTCTTCTCATCATCAATTTATCCAACACCACTTTCATTACTTTTGTACTCAATATCATTTCTTTTACGTTGAGTGCAACACCTTTCTCTTTTGCTGGTTGTACTCCATTTCTTCTTCATTTTTATTTGTTTGGTTGCCACACTTCAACGAGCATGTGCTTGTAATTGCTTGCTAGTGGCTGGCCATACTTCTTGCTTTATTTCATCTTTTAATCTCTTTATCTTTTTTTTTTTTTTTTTGGTGCCAATCTCACCAATGACCTACTAAGAGAAAGTAGTTATTTAATTTCCAATACTTTTATTAGCATAATGCCTAAACTTATAAAAATCAAACTTTAGCCTAAAGAGCTTAAAATAAAATGAACTCATGCACTAACAAATATATATATTCAAGGATAGAACATTGTGGCACTCGGAATTCTTAATATTGTACGGTTATGGAAATATTATCAATCTTATATAAACGTTTATTTCAATAAAATTATTTATTTGCCATTTCTTACTCTGCATTCTTCTCTTATGCTTTGACAGGAAGGAAAAAAAAAAAAGCATTTGGCATCATTTCCTTAAATGAGTGAGCTTACTGTGAATTGGGTGTTTGTATTTGCAAGATATTGGAGAAATGAATAATACCCATGCATATATACCCCAAAACATTACAACCATAGGCTATTATGATGCAGGCAAGAGACAACTCACGCCAAGAGACAAACAGAAATATGGACTACGGTGTACATACATAGGGGGCGCAACAATTGGCGTATCAGTAAGGGTTAGGGGAAGTCTGGTGTAATTAACTTAACTTTTTTATTTTTATTTTTTAAAATACGTTTAATTATTTTTAGTTATAATTAATTGATAGAAATGTCCCGAAACTTTAACGAAGTTAGACATAGGTGGTGGATTGCAACACTTTCTATAGTTCAGGCAATTAAAAATAAATATTATTAAAAGATCAGGTGATAATGATACACATGCAAGGGCTGTTATGTGCACATGACAGATTGGGTGCTCGCCCAGCCCAAATTATTAATAAAATAAAATAAAATAAAATAAAACCTATATAAGTTATAAGTCCAGTCTAAAATTTTAAAAAAAAATAAAAGCAAACCCTACACACATGTTGGTCATATATATTTTTTATAAGAAAATTGTCGCCTTCGTGGAGTGGGATTTGTCTTGGTCATCATTAGGTTAGGCAAGCTTTGCTGGGGCAATGTCATCGTTTGACATATACGTGGAATATTGTAGTCCATGATGTAGTCCGTTGATTCGACATTTTTGTCCATGTTTTTCTTCTTGTGTCTATCGCATATATACATACACATTCAGAGGGAAAAGTGGTACAATTAGATCGATATGGAAAAGAGCAAGGTGCTTGTGGTTGGTGGTACTGGGTACCTGGGGCGTAGGATTGTTGCTGCAAGCCTATCCCAAGGCCACCCAACGTATGTTCTTCAAAGGCCAGAGATTGGCCTTGACATTGATAAGGTCCAAATGCTCTTGGCGTTCAAGAAGCAAGGGGCTCACCTTGTGGAGGGCTCATTTTCTGATCTGGAAAGCCTTGTCCGTGCTATCAAGCTTGTTGATGTTGTCATCTGCCCCATATCTGGGGTACATATTCGGAGTCACAACATTTTGCTGCAGCTCCAGCTTGTTGAAGCTATCAAAAGAGCCGGAAATATTAAGGTACAAACACTAATAGAAAAGCTTCATATAAGTCATGGATACACTCGTGTCGTGGCCAGTGCTAGTGTCATTCACAGACAACCTATGGCCAAAGATCCTATTTGTATTAGATATATACTTGAATTAAGCAAGGATGGTGCTTATTTGCTCTATGTGCTTTTTGTTTCTAGAAAGGTTTTTATTCTCATGTTATTCTACGGTTTTGTTTATTGTGCACTCATATTATAATACATGGATTAGTAACACTACGTGACATAAAATTTCTTGAGTATGTAACAAGTGGTGTTACTAATTAATTCAAGTGTGTGTTGGATGACATAGTTGATATTTCATGAACTTAGAATACAACATTAATTAATAGGACCACATAACATGGTTTATACGAATTCTGAGAGAATAGGTAGTACCACATAACAATGGGACGGTCACACTACGACATTTATTTACATAACGGTGCTACAATCACATCAAAAAAGGTTCAAATAATCTAGCAAGACAACTTCATTTCCCCGTATAGTTCCTTCCTTATGCAGGAGCACCTTTTTTCGTAATTATTGATCGTGTTAGGTGGCATATGTACAAATAATATGAATGATTTATCTCTCTTTTTTTTTCTTTTTTTTTTTCATATTAATGCAATTGATAGTCTAAACTACAAAGGGAAGGAGTTTCTCACACATACACACACTATCAAGGTGCTATGGTGGTTTGAACCTGAAATCACTAGTGTTCAAGTTCAAACCATTGGGCTAGACCGCATTAACGATTTAGCTTAATTATATTTTTTTTGTCACAATGATTTAGCTTAATTATTAGTGGTTTAACTTTTTCATTAATTGGGATGTACTTCAATATTCAAAATTACAATTGATATTAGGGTACTGATTTTTCCAGTTCCCTGTTGTCCACTTATACTTCATTTTGTTTTTTAATACTTTTACTATAACAAAAAAGGAAGTGTAAATGAACAAAAGAGGAGTGTGAAAGCTCCCTTGATATTATAATAGAAGATTGCTATATATAATAAGAGCGTACGACTTTAAATACCTCATCCAATTTATGATGAGGAAGAGAATGTTTTATATAGGAATGAGACTTGTCTTTTCCATCTGAATGAGACTTGTGAATAATCTTTTTGATGTTTTTGGTCCTAACTCGTGATCAAATTAACATACTGATTTTTTTTCCTGCCCTGGCTTTTCTGTGTAGCGTTTTTTACCTTCAGAGTTTGGTCTAGATCCACCACGTATGGGACATGCACTTGAACCTGGAAGAGTTACATTTGATGATAAAATGGTAGTGAGAAAGGCAATACAAGATGCTAAAATCCCCTTCACTTATGTATGTGGTGCTGGCGTCGCTGGTTATTTCGCTGGCAACCTTTCACAGATGGGGACACTCGTTCCTCCAAAGGAGAAAGTTCTTATTTATGGAGATGGTAATGCTAAAGGTACACCAAAACTAATAAATTAAATTAAACACCACTTTTCACCTCCATAGCATTTGCTATTATGCAGGCTAATAGTATATAGTTACTCTTGTTTATGTATATATGACAGAATTAATCATCTTTGTTGATCATCTTCATGTACCGTGCAGTATCTATAGTGGATGAAGATGACATCGCAGCATATACAATCAAAACAATAGATGATCCGCGAACATTGAACAAAACATTATACCTTCGTCCACCCGAAAACGAACTCAGTCAAAAACAATTGGTTGAGATGTGGGAAAACCTCATAGGCAAGAAACTAGAACATATCTCCATTTCAGAAGAAGACTTCCTTGCCTCTATGAAAGGTACGCATGATATCATATGAAATCTATTGAATGCACGAAAGTTACCAAGTTGCATCTATATATGGTTAACCTCGCCAATCAATCAGCTCCTTGAATGGATTTCATTGATCAGCACATTAAAATTCCTAGGTTATTTTTGCGCAGATCGATCACTGACTCATTTCTCAGATTTTAAATTTTGACTCTTGAGTTGTGGTGCCTAAAATCCAAGCTCTAAGCAGAAATTTCACACCTTATGAAATACTATATTTCAGGTATGGACTATGCAAGCCAGGTAGGAGTGGGGCATTTCTACCACATGTTCTACGAAGGCGCTCTGACAAACTTTGAAATCGGGGAAGAAGGAGTAGAAGCTTCAAAGCTTTACCCAGAAGTGAAATACACCCGCATGAATGAATACTTAAAAATTTATGCATGAGAAACAAAACAAGGTGTTTAATAATAGTTTCTCAAAGAATACATTTATCTTGTGATCACTTTCATGAAGGATATTACAGCTTTCTTGCAGCTATTTTGTGTATGTAATACCGCATATTAAACACGTATTATCTATTGTTATAAATGGGGGCGGATTAGTGACATTATTTTATTTACAAGTTTTGATATAATTTTTGAGTCAATAGATTACTCCATTTTTAATGCATGATTTTAAATCTAAGATGGGATCTATCATGCCATGTTAAGCTCCCCCATCCAGCGTAAGGCTGATGCTCCACTATTTTAATATACGGGGAGGAGATCAAACTCGAGCAGACATAGGTGTTCAAGTGGGAGGCGCGAATCCAGCGCATATTCGTGGCGAATTAGAATAGATTTCTTCCTAATTTTGGGGTCTTTTAAGTTTCCTATTCCTTTGTATGATTGTACTAAAGTACCATAACATATAAATAGGCAATTTAGTGCTAGGGTTTAATCTAACGAGTGCAAGAGAAAAAATTAAAGCATCAAATTGGGTTTCAGCCAACGGTAAGAGAAACGAAAGCTAGAGTTTGTGAGAGAGTAAGGGGGGGTTCTTCATTGTAACTGTAGACAAAGAAATTTTGGTGCAATAAATTCCATTGGATGAGAAAATAATTAGGGTTCGGTGGATTGAATTGTGGGCCTCATAATTCGCACATGTGGCGCATGACTCATCAAAATCGGGTTAGCTGTCAAAAGTGACACTTGTCGACATCCGACGGAATGCATCCAACGGTTCAAGATGAAGACAAAATTAAGGGAAAGAATCTTTTATGATTGACTTTGATTTAAATCAAATATTAATCAGGCCAATCAATTAAAGATAATTTGGTTAAATTGCCAGATTATGAGAATTGATTTAAATCAAATCAAAATCCCACAAAACAAGGTTTTAAATAGGGAAAGTTATTTAGGTCAAGCATCCTACAAAAGCCTATAAATAGGAGGCCTCAAGACGAAAGAAAGGTCAGAGAAAAACCTAGCACTCATAAGAAACAGAAAACTCTCTGCATTCTTCACCCTACTTTGGAAGAGCCACCAAGCACAACAAATACGTGCCGGTTCCTTCACCATAGAAAAATCCCAAACACCAAACAAGCTTCGTGCTACCCGTTTGATCAAGATCAAGTCTCTACGACCCTTGTATCAAACACAAATTTTCTTTAAACACTTTGGAGATCGAATAAGAGGATTCAATACAGAGATTGTAACCCTAAATTTCATAAATACAATATTATTTTGTACACGTGTTCTTGTCTTATTTGTCGCAAGAAATTCGTGTTTACAAATTTGGCACGCCCAGTGGGACAATCTCTGCCTCTCATCTCTTTCTCCAGTTCCAAAATCAATCAACACACCAAAAATGATGGCTTCCAAGAAGATTCAATCCGTTCCCGCGACGAGAGGCCAAAGCGTGAGCGCCTCCTTCTCAAGCGGAGATTCTGCTGGGGTCGTCACCCGGAGCAAGGCCAAGGCGATATCCGCAACTCAACATGTTACTTCCATACCGACTCAAGCCAAGGCGAAAGATGTTCACCAAAGGCGCGAACCGGTTATCAATTTGGCCTCATTGGGGCAAAAGAAGAATACCTCTCGGGCGGATGAGAGAAACTCTCGAAGTGAAGGGAGGAGTTTTTCGGGTTCGAAGAATTCGAGAGAACGCTCACTCTCGCCTGTTTCAGACGCTGACTCGAGCACAGGCTCATACCATGGATCCCCGCCTGACGATCAACAGAAGAAGCTTACCTCGGCATCCGGAGGTGAGTCTTATTCTATGGCTATGCAGGTCATGGTGACGGGAGCTATGTCTATTGAAGAACAGCTGGCCCATATGAGCGAAGCGGTCACTAAACTGACTAAGATGGTCGAGGAGAAGGATGCGCAGATTGCTTCTCTCATCAACAACAAGTGGGAAGTGCATCAGGATAAGGAGCCTGGTCAAGACGCACACAAGAAAGGACCACATCATGAGGCTGAATCCAGCGAGAAAAGATTGGGTCATGAAACAGAGTCGGGTGAGAAGTCGCACGAAAAAGGTGACGCCACCTCGGTGGGTTCTTTGTCAGTCCAACAACTTCAGGACATGATCGCAAACACCATCAGGGTTCAATACGGAGCACCTTCCCGAGACACGCTCATGTATTCTAAGCCATACACCAAGAGGATAGACAACTTGCGGATGCCAACAGGATATCAACCTCCCAAATTCCAACAGTTCGATGGAAAGGGCAACCCAAAACAACATGTTGCACACTTCGTCGAAACATGCAATAATGCCGGGACGGAGGGTGACCACCTGGTGAAACAATTTGTTCGTTCCTTGAAAGGAAATGCATTTGATTGGTATATAGACTTGGAGTCCGATTCCCTTGACAGTTGGGATCAGATGGAGCGAGAATTCTTGAACAGATTATATAGCACTCGTCGCACAGTGAGTATGATGGAACTCACAAATACCAAGCAATGGAAAGATGAACCTGTCGTCGATTACATCAATCGATGGCGCTCGTTAAGCCTGGATTGCAAAGATAGGCTTTTGGAGTTATTGGCCGTTGAGATGTGCATTCAAGGAATGCATTGGGGGTTACTTTACATTCTACAAGGAATTAAACCCCGCACGTTTGAGGAGCTAGCCACTCGTGCCCATGATATGGAGTTGAGTATAGCTAGTCATGGAGGAAAGCATGAGCCCATTATGGAGCAAAGAAAGGAGAAAGTCTTTGGACAAAAGATAGATAAACCTGTCAAGAAGCCTACCAAGGAAGCAATGACAATAAACACCATCCCCGTCAAAATCTCCACCCAAGACAAGAAGAAAGAACTCAGAAGGATGGAGCCATCTCGAGAAGTGGATAGACGTCGACGCACTTTGAAGGAGTTAGAGGAAAAAACGTACCCCTTTCCTGACTCCAATGTCGCTGGTATGCTTGAGGACTTGCTCGAAAAGAAGGTGATCGAATTGCCGAAATGTAAGCGGCCTAAAGAGATGAACCTAGTCAACGACCCTAAGTTTTGCAAATACCACCGAATTGTCAGCCATCCGGTAGAGAAGTGCTTCGTGTTGAAGGAGCTAATTATGAACTTGGCTAGGCAAGGAAGGATTGAGTTGGATGTTGACGAAATCGCAGATGCGAACGTTGCCACAATTGTGTTTGGATCCTTCGATCCGATGCCGCTGCCCGCATTATCAAAAAGATTGGAATTCCAATCAACAAGGGGCATACACTAGGTGACTGATCCTTGCACAGAAGAAGTGGCGGGCAAACCGAACAATCAAGGTGGTGATGGCTTCATTGGTGATTCATCTTTCGATGACAATGAAGGATGGACGCTCGTTACCCGGCGGAAACCTCGTACGAAGCGCATTCCTCAACGACAAAATACTCAATCAAAGAGGGAGCGGCGAAAAAGGAGTTCGCACAAACGCTCTAAAACCAAAACCAGAATAATGGTGAAGAGAGATTCTGGCCAAGAAAGTGGACCACTAATCCAAGAACCACGAATTCCAATTACGCTAGAAGAATACTTTTCCAAAATGTTCTTCGTAAGAGGACCAACGGAGACTGTTCATATGACAACTTGCTATCAAGTAGATGACGAAGATGTCTCGGAAGGAAGATCTGAAACTCATGAAGAGCAAAAGGTCCTGACACAGGTAGAAGATTCACCATCGCACTTCAATATTGAGGAAGTGGTGGAACTTCCTGAAGCAATATGCATAGCATTGGTAAAGACGTTGATGGATCTCAATATTCATTCAAATCAAATAAGAGAGGCCAAAAAATTAGAGCCCGAGTCTCAAGACCGTGCTATCTGTTGTGCGACATGTGCTTCCATCACATTCACCGATGAAGATCTTTTGTTAGGGTCCAAACCACACAACCGTCCGCTTTTCGTGTCCAGGTATGTGCGAGAACAGAAACTTAGTCGCATGCTCGTGGATGGAGGTTCAGCAGTAAACATAATGCCTAAATCCACAATGATAAAGTTAGGCATCACCGTGGACGAATTGTCTCGAAGTCGTCTCATGATTCAAGGCTTCAATCAAGGAGGGCAAAGAGCCATGGGCATGATCAGAATTGAGCTCATGATAGGTGACTTAAAGTCAAACACCCTATTTCACGTGATTGATGCTAAGACTTCCTACAATCTTCTCTTAGGAAGGCCGTGGGTACATGAAAATGGGATAGTACCTTCAACTTTACATCAATGTTTCAAATTTTACAGAGGTGGAGTGAAGAAAATCCTAGGTGATGTCAAGCCATTTACCGAAGCCGAATCCTATTTCGCCGACGCCAAGTTCTACATCGATGAAGACGTGGCATTTGAAGTTATTCTCGTTGAGGTTCACTCAACTGGCCAGGCCATACCAAGAAAAGATGAGCAGTCAAAGTGCCTTTTCGCTGAAGAAAATAGCGATAACAAGCCAAAAAGCACTGCCTTCGGACAAATGGGATCACCACTGATAGATTCACAGAAGGTAGCTATTCCTGTTCTTCGTTATGTCTCATCATCCCGAAGGAAGGAAGGTCAATCCCCATTTGGAGAAGAAGTGAAACCAAGGAAGTTAGGGAAAAGTGACATGAAGTTCTTAAAGGAGTCGACAACCATGCCTTTACCCAAGTTGAGCAATTCAGATGTGTCGAAATCTTCAGTACCAGGGTTCGTCAGACCATTACAAGATGCAACAAGACGTGAATACCTTCTGGTCAAAAGAACTAAAGAAGGTTTTGATCCTAATGCTTATAAGCTCATGTCAAAAGCAGGTTACGACTTCGGCTTGTCTTCCTCGCTAGGAGAGCTCAATCCTGATGTCACAGGAGAAAGGACACATGGCCTTAGCGAAACCCAAAAGAAGTTGAAGGAGCAGGGTTACACAATCGGCTCAGCTAGAACAGGCCTAGGTTTTACTCCTGTCCCACCTGTTAAGATTTCTGCCAGAAGAAAAGAAAAGAAGGCAGAAGCTCAACACATCAGTGTCGAAGTGGTTGAGGAGGAAGAAGAACCAAAGGCTATTAAGAGAGCCTCAGTGTTCGATCGTCTAGCCAAGCCTACTCAGCGGACCTCAGTTTTTGGCCGCATCAAAGAATCAACATCACGACCTTCTGTGTTCAAGAGGATATCTAGACATCAGAATCAAAGGGGAATTCAATCAGCTCCGCGCATATCAGCACTAGAAAGACTCGAAGTTCCAAGCCAACCGTCTGAAGAGAAAAAAAAGCGAGAGTTGGAAAGTGGAGTTCTTGTTGATTCGACGGAAGATAATGAAATCCGGAGCCTGATCCCGTCACGTATGAAACGTCTCTCAACACTAGACGTAACTTCAGGTGACCAACTCAAAGTGAAACGACGAACAATCATACAGACTCGGAAAGCTTTGAATCAACAAAATGAAAGTGATGATGAAGAAGTAGAGATTCTAGCCGTTCATCATGTTACGATTAAAGAGCTCGATGAAGAGGAGCCTTTCGAGGATGAGGTTCATGACGCTCCTGCTGCATTAGAAGATGGGGGCCAAGCGACTGTTGATGAATTAAAAGAGCTCAACTTGGGCACAAATGAAGACCCAAGACCTATCTTTGTTAGGGCACTTTTGAATCCTAGCGAAGAGGAATCATATCATCAGTTGTTGCTTGAGTATAAAGATGTCTTTGCTTGGACGTATAAAGAGACGCCAGGCCTCGATCCGAAAATGGCGGTTCACCACCTTGCAGTCAAACCTGGAATGCGTCCAATCAAACAAACTCAACATCGCTTCCGTCCGGAGCTCTTAAGTCAAATCGAAGCCGAAGTTGACAAGTTGATCGCCGCCGGATTTATTAGGGAGATGAAATACCCAACATGGATAGCGAACATTGTTCCGGTGAAGAAGAAAATCACTGGACAAATTCGTATTTGTGTTGACTTCCGAGACTTAAACGAGGCTTGCCCTAAGGATGACTTTCCATTGCCCATAATTGAGCTCATGGTCGATGCAACCACAGGTCATGAAGCCTTATCTTTCATGGATGGTTCATTTGGATACAATCAAATAAGAATGTTGCCAGAGGACGAAGAACTCACAGCCTTCCGCACTCTAAAAGGAATTTACTGTTACAAGGTGATGCCCTTTGGCCTCAAGAATGCAAGTGCGACCTATCAACGTGCAATGCAAAAGATCTTTGGCAACATACTTCACAAGAATGTCGAGTGCTACGTTGATGACTTGGTAATCAAGTCAAAAAAAAGATAAGATCACTTGAAAGATTTGAGAACGGTGTTTAACAGATTGCGGAAGTACCAACTCAAGATGAACCCTTCGAAATGTGCTTTTGGCATCACGTCAGGTAAATTCCTTGGTTTTATTGTTAAACATCGAGGCATCGAAGTAGATCAGACTAAGATTAAAGCCATCCGAGATATGCCCGAGCCAAGAAATTTACGTGAGTTGAAAAGTTTATAAGGACGCCTCACATTTATTCGGCGATTCATCTCAAACTTAGCTGGGAGTTGTCAACCATTCAGTCGCCTTATGAAAAAATGATGTTCCATTTGTTTGGGATGAAGCTTGTCCCAATGCCTTTGAAAGCATAAAGAAGTACATATCCAGTTCACCACTGTTAGGAGCTCCTATTCTAGGCAACCACTCATATTATACAATGCGGCTTAAGAAAGATCAATTGGAGCGCTTTTAGCGCAAGAGAATGAATCACACAAAGAACAAGCGCTCTACTATCTAAGCCGAACGCTTACGGGTCCCGAAGTGAACTACACGCCTATAGAAAAGACGTGTCTTGCACTTGTTTATGCTATTCAAAAGTTAAGGCACTACATGCTAGCGTTTATGTTTCATCTAATTGCACAAGCTGACAACATTGTCTTGGTATTGTTCATTGACGTTGACGACTGGAGGCAGCCTTTAATTGATTATCTTGAGCATGGAAACTGCCAGACGATTCGAGACATCGATCAAAGGTACGGCATCGGGCACCTCAATTCATTTATTACAAAGAGATTCTATACCATCATTCATTCGAAGGCCTGTTTCTAAGATGCTTGGGCGAAGAAGATACATCCAAAGCAATGGAGGAGGCTCACTCAGGTATTTGCGGAGCTCATCAATTGAGGCCAAAGCTACATTTCCAAATAAAGAGGATGGGCTACTATTGGCCGACTATGGTCAAGGATTGCATGGATTATGTGAAGAAATGCCAAACATGTTAATTCCATGCCAACTTTATATATCAGCCGCCGGAGTTGCTACATCCTACAATTACTCCATGGCCATTTGATGTGTGGGGTCTTGATGTGGTGGGACCAATAGCACCCAAATCTTCTGATGGTCATTTTTACGTCCTGGCAGCCACCGACTATCTTTCAAAATGGACAGAGACTGTACCCCTAAAAGAAATAAAGAAAGAAAATGTAGTGAATTTTATCAAAATAAACATTATTAATCGGTATGGTGTGCCACGTTATATCATCACAGACAATGGAAAGCCATTCTCGAAGACTAGCACCTGAACCACTTATCAGGTGCAAAGTATCATTTTCTCATTCGATAGGCAAATGGTTGAATGGTACGAGCTCGGACACAGTAGGAACATGATGTACTACTTCTCCCTAAAATGTATATAATAAATTAGAATTTGTTGTAAATTACATACCTCGTTCATTAGAACAAGTTGTGAAATAGTGGGTACATCACAAAAGAATGTGTCATCAAGTGGGTATGCCGTATCCAAATCATAATAAAAAGGTCCGATGCTTGTCTTTTTATGCCTAAAGTTGACTTCACTGTCTTCATTGCTGCTTATATGCCCTCGCTTCAAATTGCGAATTCATCAACCAAGGGGAATGAAATCTTCCTGGGAATCTGCTACACTTTCTGTTTCTCCTTTATCATTAGGGACTCAAGTTGAAGGAACATCAACTAAAGATGGGTGTTGAACTCGAGGCACATGAATAGTAGAACTACCTTCAACTTTTGGATGAACTTGGAGCGCTCTACCACGGGTGAGTTTATCATGAACTAAAGTTTTGTTGCCTTGAGACTTAAAAGATTTTGGCTGAGAAAGGAACGACGACTTGCCTACAGTTGACATTGTCTTTGATTTCGTTGATTCAAAGCGATGCACCTTCGACCACCAAATAATATAATTGGATGAAACCTCAAACTCTCGGATATTGTCCTTAGTAGGTAGGGTTATTGTAGATGCACTGCCAATCTTCAAGCATGATTTCCAATGTGAGTACACTGATAGCACAGTCCCATTCCGGACGTCATCTTTAAGTTCTCTTAGCACATGTTGTACATAAGAAAATTGTCTACTGAACCGGTGTGGGCTATAAGGTTAGATAACTAAGTAGTTTTCTTGCCGTAGAGAAACGAATCCCGAACGAAGGCATATCAAATACTCAAAGTCTTCTTTAAAAATATGATCTTCATCAGTCAGTTGTTTGCATTCTGAAAATACTCTTGCCAGACTACTCATTTCTACTTTACCACAAGTTCGGAACAAAGCTCGAGCTTTTGAATCTTCAAACAATTTTGCCAAAAGTCTTCCTAAGAACCTTGCCATGATAGGAATGGACTTCTAGGAAGATGATGTAAAGTGTGTGTTGAAATATTCGCCCTATACCACCCATACACATAATTGAAAGGTAGAACTGTTGTACAATTTCCTGGATCATCTGCACTAGAAATATAGTTCAGCCCCTTATAAATGCTGGCCAATACTGGAACTTGTAGGCCAAATGATACACCGTGCGCCACTCAACTGGCAACTTTGAAAACCTCTGTCAAAGTGACGTTGTCTTTAGGAAATACAAATTTGCACAACCAGCAAGCAAGGAATGCAGCCAAGTAGGATCTTTCCACGTCTTCATCAGTTATACCCAAATCTTCAAAAACCCCTTCCTCTTCCTCAGTGCATTTTAGTGCCATCGGAATGATACCAGATGGATCGAAGTCCTCCTTTGACTTTTGTGACTTGTTTAGTATGTTTTCCTTGAAGGCTTTTTATACTTGAATGGCCCTCGATACCAGTACTTTATCCAAGCAATCATTTTCACTCCAGATTTTCCTTTAGAATCTAGTAAAATCTTGTGATACGCTAAGAATAAGTAGCGATAAATGTGTGGGATATAAGACACGCCTTTATGATCCTTCTTGTTGAGACTCTTAGTGGTTGGAATAATTTCATCATAAAATCGACCTGTAATAGGGAGACCACCAATTTCATGAAGATTCCAAAGGGAAATAGACATCTCTCCTTGCGACGTATGAAGAGTATTTATTTTAGGACACTAGTACTAGCAAAAGGCTTGAATGACTGGAGCATGTCGATCATAGCTAAATAATGAGGCAAACACTGCATTATATAGACCGGTGCTCTTAAGAACCTGAGTATTTCTGCTTAGCACATCTTCAAGCCACTCCCAGTAATACTCGGTCAATGTAAATTCACCAGCCGTCGAGAGAGCAGAACTCCAATTCATTGCTCCATTATGGATTCGATCACTGAGAAGTTCGAACGCCTTTGATGAACCGATATCTGTATGATGCGAGGACTTTTACTGTAAAACAGTAGAGTGAAGGTCTCTATCTGCAGACTTGGATTTTTTAAAGCTGCTCAGTTGACAAAGCACCTCTTGAGACCAAGACGGGATATAAAGAAAATTGTCTACCTCAGATACCTCAGAAGCTAAGAGAGGCGCACCTACAAGTAATGTAGTACCTTTGTCCCAGTTGTTACTTTCATCCTCGAGAATAGTGACGATGCCTATCTTGAAACACTTGAAGAAGGCAATCTGTATAAGATGAGTGACATGAAACAATATTCAATATCAAGCTGATGACTTAATAGTTGAACAAAAAAAAAAAAAAAAAAAAGGGAAACGCTTACTTGTACCAGTTTTTGGAGTCGAATAAAGATGGAATGCCACAAGAAGCAATCTTTACTCGTCCTCCACTACGTAAAGCCTAAGCGCTTGAGCAGGTTATCACCAAGTCAGAGAGATGGATCAAACCCAAGCGGTATAGGACGTCTACATTTTTTACTCATCCTTCATTACTTAAAGCCTAAGCGCTTGAGCGGGTTATCACTAAGTCGGAGAGATGGATCAAACCCAAGCGGTATAGGGCGCCTACGTTCTTCACTCATCTTCCACTTATGTAAAGCCTAAGCACTTGAGTGGGTTGTCACCAAGTCAGAGAGATGGGTCAAACCCAAGCAGTATAGGACGTCTACGTTCTTCACTCGCCTTCATTTACGTAAAGCCTAAGTGCTTGAGTAGGTTATCACCAAGTCGGAGAGATGGATCAAACCTAAGCGGTATGGGACGTCTACGTTCTTCACTTTCTTTCAAAGTACCTATTATAAAAAATATATATATACATATATAAATATCATCATATAAAAAAAATTGATGAATAAATAAATGATTGAAAAAGTGATAGATGTGCAGCGAAGAAGAAGAAAAAATAAAAAGAAAAAAAAAGGTCATTTCGAGCTGCTTGGATCAGCCCAATGGGGGCAGCCCAATCTGCCCACTTCTCCAGCGCCAACCCCAGCTTCAGCATAGAGGCCCATGTCACGCCAAGACCTAGCCCTCCTTCTCCTACGCAGCCCACTCCTTACGCAAAGCCCATCGTCGACTTGTCCCAACTCCAGCCAACGCCTAGCCCATCGTTTCCCCTTGCATAGCCTACGCTTCATGCAAGGCCCATCATCGCTTGCCCCAGCTCCAGCTCGTGGCCTGCATCTCTTCCTGGCTTTCTCGCTCCAGCTCACGCAAACCCATGTCGCACACCAAAGCCCAGCGCCTCTCCTAGCTCAAGCCCACATCGCACACCAAGGCCAGGGCCTCCCTGCTTCTACTTCGTAGCCCAGCGAACCTGCCAACCCTTCCACCTTCCAATCTTGCTTCCACATAAACAAAAAAAAAAGGAAAAAAAAAAGGGGTAACTTTCAAAGCTCCACGTTGGAAGCAATCCAAATTATTGGAAAGACATGAAGAACTAACACTTCAAGCTGCACCTCCTACATGTGACAAAGCACATGTTTACAATACATCATGAAGCGGGGACAATTTGTAGACAGAAATTTTGGTGCAATAAATTCCATTGGATGAGAAAATAATTAGGGTTTGGTGGATTGAATTGTGGGCCTGATAATTCACACATGTGGCGCATGACTCATCAAAATCTTGCTAGCTGTCAAAAGTGACATGTGTCGACATTCGACGGAGTGCATCAAACGGTTCAAGATGAAGACAAATTAAGGGAAAAATCTTATGTGATTGACTTTGATTTAAATCAAATATTGATCAGGTCAATCAATTGAAGATAATTTGGTTAAATTTCCAGATTATGGGAATTGATTTAAATCAAATCAAAATCCCACAAAACAAAGTTTTAAATAGGAAAAGTTATTTGGGTCAAGCATCCTACAAGAGCCTATAAATACAAGGTCTCAAAACGAAAGAAGGGGCTTAGAAAAACCTAGCATTCAGAAGAAACAGAAAACTATCTGCATTCTTCACCATACTTTGGAAGAGCCACCAAGCACAACAAATACGTGCCGGTTCCTCTACCCTAGAAAAATCCAAACACCAAACAAGCCTTGTGCTACCCACTTGATCAAGATCAAGTCTCTACGACCCTTGCATCAAACACAAATTTTCTTTAAACACTTTGGAGATAGAATCAAAGGATTCAATACAGAGATTGTAACCCTAAATTTCATTAATACAAAATTATTTTGTACACGTGTTCTTATCTTATTCGTCGCAGGATATTCGTGTTTACAGTAACCAAAGCGGTTCTTTCTTACTAGTGAATTTCTCGAGGATCATCAAAGATGACGTAGACACAACGCCGAACCTCTATAAATTCTTGTGTTCTTCGTGTGTGTGTGTTTACTTTTCAGTTGATGTGTGTGCTTTATCTCTATGTGTTTTGTGTGTGGTAGTTGCATAGTCCATCAAACGACAAGGTCTTGGGGTGTTTTCCCACAACACACACTTCTTCCCTTTTGTAGAAATAAACAAGCGTGAACAGTTGTGGGCTTAGATTGAGTGAAAAGGATGGAAACCCATGTTAGATAGTCCTAGATTAATGATGGGATCTATCATGCCACATTAAGCTGCACCATCCAGCTTAAAGCTAATGCTCCACTTCTGGGCTTAGCACTTATGTTTTTGGAACAGTGCCACCAACACTTTCGACTTTAGAGTTGGTCCAATGTCAATATCAATCCTAGACCTGGCAGTGGTCTTTGGATTTAGGCCTCATGAGAGGATGGCCGATTGTTTAAGAGATTTCCAAAGGACCACCCAGGGGCAGAGATAATGTTCCTAACTCGGCCCAAATAGATTGATGAAGTCAAGATCAAGGCGCTCACCATCATACCACTCTTTTTCCTTTCACGACCATCATCGCCAACAAAAGCTGACACGCCACACAAGCGCTCACGCTAAAAAGGACGACTTTGTTGCCAAATCAGCTCGACTCATCAATTATTTAACTCCGAAGAATCCACCCAATTGGCCAAAAAAGATTTAGCGTCCAACAACAACTAGTAGTAGTAGGTAGTGGAAAGAGACATAGAGATTTTTAGCACATGGGGTATGGAGACTACCCAACAGTGGGCATGTAGGAAGGAGATGTGGTAAAAGAATTATCAGAAAAATAATAATAAATTAGTTGTGAGATTTAATCAGAGCTATTAACAGTACTTCAATCACAGCTATTATGCAATGTATCAATCATTAGCTGCAATGTGATCTGAAAGTTTTCATCTTATTACGTTAACCACAAAATCATACTAATAAACTAAAATTCGTAATACGTGAATATTACAGTCCATGAATTAATTGAAACCTGCAGAGCACTTGTAAGGTTTATAACTTGAATTAACACATCAACCACTTCTGGAATACTAATATATTATATTTTATTGTTCGAAACCCTAGTATTTGTTTCAAAAACTCTAATATATATGTAGATAAAAAAAAATATATTCAAAACAAAAATAGGAGAATATAAAAGAACACTAGAAAGACATTTGAAAAAGTGATATGGATAACATGGTGACAATGCTTTGACAAGAAGGAAAAAAAAAAAAGCATTTGGTTTCATTTCCTTAAATGAGTGAGCTTACTATGAATTGAAAGTCTGGGTGTTTGTATTTGCAAGATATATCTTTAATTATAGTTTTAATTTAAAATTGAGTATTGTAGGTTTATTTAAGGATGAAAGAGAGTTTGCCAATGCATCAATAATTGAGAAATTTAAGAGTTCTAAGCCTCGCATGGTTAAATTTTAGATTTAAAATAGTGTTATTGTATTTTGTATTGCATTTTTACTTTTGGTTTTAGTTTTAGTTTTTGTATTTGTTGAACTTTTACTTATGGATAGAGATGCATTTGAGGGTAAGGCTCATTACGTCCTCTCTGAGTATATCTTTTTATGTTTATTAATGAAATTCACTCGTACTATCGAATTTAGTATGTAAGTTTTGCCCAACTAACTTTTGAATCCTAAAACTACTAAAGTTCATATATGGTATTTATGCAAATTGCCCAAAATTTTCTATTTGGACCAATTCATTTATTTGTTGGGAAAAAATCTATCGAGAGTACTTTAAACATGTCTTAATAATTCTTTCTTTCTTTATTTCTTTTTCTTTTTGGTTTTTTTTTTTTTGAGTGTTTAATGCATACCAAGCTTTGCGATGACATTACGGCAAAATTGGTCATATATATTTTTCATAAGAAAATTGTCGCCTTCGTGGAGTGGGATTTGACTTCGTCATCATTAGGTTAGTCAAGCTTTGCTGGTGCAATGTCATCGTTTGACATATTTAGTTTACCTACCAAAACGGGGCATTACCATGCATCGTCACTATTCTAAAATTCTTAATACGTATTGTAGTCCATGTAGTCCGTTGATTCGACATTTTTGTCCATGTTTTTCTTCTTGTGGCAATTTTAGGCTCATCAAGTGCTAAGGAATATCAAGCTTCCAAGTGACAAGTTCTACATAGTTTGAGACCTACACTTACTTACTGGATATTAGATGATTTGGTTCATTTCCATTCCTTTATGTTTTTAATATCATTTGCCTATATAGTTGACATGTTATAACGCCTTTTAAGTGTCAACAAAGGATGTTTTTCTTGTAGTGAGTAGACGTTCCAGGTCTAGTTTCAGAAAGATAAACCAAATACAAGATGCTGTATGTATTTATAGGTGATGTTTGCAAAATTTGTGGGAAGATGTGGTATTTTCAGTTAAAATAAAAAAAGCAGTGGCATTAAGAGCTATTCCCTTTATAATGATCAGCCACCCCTTATTTTTGCACTTATCTAGATAAGGTTTGTACGACTTGGGTTTTGACCAATAGAAACTTGCCAAAAAAAAAACATTTGTGTGAAGTTTTTTGGTTCAATATATATATATATATATATACACATTCAGAGGGAAAAGTGGTACAATTAGATCGATATGGAAAAGAGCAAGGTGCTTGTTGTTGGTGGTACTGGGTACCTGGGGCGTAGGATTGTTTCTGCAAGCCTATCCCAAGGCCACCCAACATATGTTCTTCAAAGGCCAGAGATTGGCCTTGACATTGATAAGGTCCAAATTCTCTTGGCGTTCAAGAAGCAAGGGGCTCACCTTGTGGAGGGCTCATTTTCTGATCTGGAAAGCCTTGTCCGTGCTGTCAAGCTTGTTGATGTTGTCATCTGCCCCATGTCTGGAGTACATATTCGGAGTCACAACATTTTGCTGCTGTTGATGCTCAAAATGGCTCGGCCACTATTTGAGTCCAACTTAGTGATTAGAGGTACTAGGTCTTCAGCAGGGAAGAGGGCTGAAGCCCTTGGGTGAAATGGATTGGTAAGACCTGCAGAAGGGAAAAAGAGGAGAAGCAACCGTTAAGCTTCGGACACCGGTGTGGTGCCGGCCGAAGGCTCTCCGATGCCTAAGTCAGTTACAGGTAGTAATTCTAGCAGAGTAACAGTGAAAGTAGGGGAATGGTCTCTCCGTTTTACCTGGGTACTGTTCCCTATTTATAGGGAGGTGAAAGTGGGAGCTTTGCACAAAGTTCAAATGTGGGACTTTGTGCAAGCCATTGTGGTGGCGACACGTGTCCTGGAGATTAGGTTTGGCATTTGGGAGCTTCGGCAGGTGTCTGGCACCTCGGAAGTGTGTCTTCCTTCGGCATGGGAGAAGGCGTGGTTGCCTTGGTGCTAGTTGCTTTGATGCTGGGTCTGCTCGACCTGGAAGTGTGTCTTCCTTCGGCATGGGAGAAGGCGTGGCTGCCTTGGTGCTAGTCGCTTTGGTGCTGGGTCTGCTCGGTTCAATATGGTGTAAACAGTAGTCCCCCAAGTTCGCGGTCGAGAAGTAACTTCTGGGTTGGGAACTTGTGAGTTTTGTAATTGTAACCGAGCATTCCAGCTTCATTGGGAGCCGCAGGGCACTCCCTAGTCCCCCAAGTTGGCAAGCTAGGAGTTGCGTCAACACATGGTAGCTGGGTACCTGGGTATCTGGGCATGTTGCAGATAAGATGGGAGCTGGGGTCCGTAGGGGAGCCAGGCCTTCAAAGGAGCCGGGTCCGTTGAAATGTTGGAGAGGAACGAATTCTTCCATGATTTGTTCATGGCCCTTGCCGTTCGGCAAGGGTTTAGCTATTTTTGTTTTGAGCTCGGAAGTTAGGCCTTCAAGGGAATTGAATGGCCGGGCCATTTGGGAATTGAAGACTCCACAAGAATGTTTCCATGGCCCTTGCCGTTCGGCAAGGGTCCAGCTCCAATTTTTTTTTTTTTTGGATGGCCGGGCCATTTGGGAATTGAAGACTCCACAAGAATGTTTCCATGGCCCTTGCCGTTCGGCAAGGGTCCAGCTCCAATTTTTTTTTTTTTTTTTTTTTTTTTTTTTTGGTGGCGCTCGGGAGCTAGTTCATAGAAAGAGCCGGGTCTTTTTTGAAAATTTTGAACTCTCCAAAGTGTCATCATGACCCTTGCCGTTCGGCAAGGGTCTAGCCATATGCACATATTTTTGTTTCGAATGGCTTGGCCTTCAAAGGTTGGGCCTTTGGCAATGTGACTAGAGTTTGGGTTCAAGGTGGGCTTCGGCCATTTTGGAAGTTCTAGGGTTGAGGGGTGCCGTTTGGCATAAATAGAGCTGGGGTTGAGAGTGCCGTTCGGCAGAGCTTTTAGAGCTAAGCTTGTGGTAGCAATTGCTTGGGTTCCTTCGGCAAGGTTTGTGGCAATTGTCTGGGTCTTGTCTTGGAGTATTAAAAGCTTGGAGTTGGACCCTACCGATCGGCAAGGGTGGAGAATGCTGAACGGCAGCTGCTGGGGGTGTAGTGCGTGCGAGCTCTTGCTGCGAACATCTTGATTGTGGCTGGTTGTCTTCGGCAGGCCAAGGCATAAGCGCCGAGTTGGGTTCTATCTTCGGCAAGGCAAGGCAGCGGCTTCGATTTGGACTTGGAAGACCCTTGCCGTTCGGCAAGGGTGGTGGAATAAATTTACGGCAGTTGTGGTGAGCAGCAGCTTCGGCAGTGTGGCAGCAGCTTCGGCAGGATAGCTGGAGGAGCTGGGCAGCCTTGGTTCTTCGGCAGTTTTGAGCACGGTTTCTGCACGAGTTGCCGTTTTATCTTGTCGTTTGGCTAGAGGTTTGGCAGCGGCTGGGCAGGTCCCGCGGCTAGTGACTTCGGCAGTTGGTGACTGGAGCTTTTTTGGTGCTTGCTTCGGCAGCTGGGGCAAGGCATGGAAGCAGCACCCGTTTTGAGTTGGTTGACCCTTGCCGTTCGGCAAGGATGAGCACGGCTTCGGCAATTGGTGGCTGCAGCTCATGGTGAGTTTCGAGTTCCTTCAAAATGTTTTTGTGGGTCTTGCCGTTCGGCAAGACCGTTTGATTCCGTATTAGTCTTGACGTTTGG
Organism: Prunus dulcis; assembly: GCF_902201215.1. Lineage (NCBI taxonomy): Eukaryota > Viridiplantae > Streptophyta > Magnoliopsida > Rosales > Rosaceae > Prunus > Prunus dulcis. The sequence continues at coordinate 2,249,734 of NC_047654.1, forward strand.
CATGTGGGTTGGGCCATGGTATGGGTAGTCCTTTTCTTTTTGATTCCGTGAGGCTGGGCCTAGCTTTGTAATAATGTTGGGTGTCTTGAGCAAATCTAGGCCTAGCCTTGTAGGTTTGGGCCTATGAAGTTTGGCTAGTAAACCTGAAATTGTGGGGGAGTCCATTTTGGTTTGCACGGGCCTTGCCGTTCGGCAAGTCCATGTAAGTATGTTCTGGGCTTAGCCTTGTAATGGAATTGGGCTTAGAAGGTAGTCTAGCACACTTGAAAATTTGAGGGTCTCATTTTGTTTTTCACGGGCCTTGCCGTTCGGCAAGACCCCTAATTTTCCCTCAATTTTTGTTTGTGTTGAAATTTGAATTTCAAATGGTGTAGGTACAAGGCATTTAGGAGGGAAAATGAAAGGGTGCTAGGGTTTGCTCGTGAATCGAGACGTCGTACCCTTAGTTGGCTATAAAAAGGAACTTGGGGTGGTGAAGGCATCACACTTGTGAGAATTTGAGAAAAATTGTGAGAATTTTGAAGGAGAGGAGGCGATTTCCGGCGAGGAATTTGTGGTGGTGATAGAGGCTGAGGTGATTTCCGGCGAACATTCGAGGTGCTACAAACAAGGTTAGAACCTATTTTGCTAGAATTTTTGAATTGAAATGTCTTGTTTTGTATGAACATGTTGAATGTTAGGAAGAACATGATGAACATGAGCATGAACATGATGAACACTTTGAATATGTATGAACATGTAGAATTCTTGCCTGGCATGAAGATTTGTCAAATTTCTGTTGTTGTGGTTTGATCCTCTCCGCATGTGCATTAGTTTCTTTTTTTTTGTTTCTTGCATACTTGTAGATGTCTGAGAGTTCTGATAGGGAAAGTCTTGACCCCCCTGCCTTCGGCGGGGATGATATTGAGAGTGAAGAGCCCAGCCAGTATGTATGTTCTGAAGAGGAGAGTTCAGATACAGAGGGTCTGGTAGAAGGCACAATAGAGAGTAGGATGATATTGTCTGGGGTTGAGAGGGTTGAGCCATCCGAAGACTCTGGGGCAGCTGCATATAGGGAGATGCAGAGGAATTATATAGAGCTAGAGGCCATAGCGAACCGGGTTCTAGCCTTGCCGCAAATGCAAGAGGGTTCGAGCAACCAGGCATCACCATCGGGGTCTGTGGGTATAGCCGCGGCTTCGGTTTCAGAAGGTTTAGACATCCGGGTCGGTGTTCCGTTGCCGAGGCGGAATACGCTTACAGAAGCGAAATTGGCTCAGCTGCGGAAAGATTTTGAGGTGCCAGCCTATGTGGGCTTGAGATTACCGACTGAGGCCGATGTAGTCAGATATCCCGCGGATGGCTCCGTGATGATTTTCACAGATATGTATCGGCACGGCTTCAGACTACCGTTTCATCCGTGGGTTCAGATGATGTTGGCCAAGTTGGGGTATGCACCGGGGCAGTATAATCCCAACTTCTGGATTCTTCTGCATGGAGTGTACATTGCTTGGTGGTTGGCTGGGCTAGGGGAGCCAACATTTGAGCAGTTCATGTACCTGTACTCAATCTCGAAGCAACAGGGAAATTTTGGCTGGGTACAGGCCAATTGCCGAAAAGCGAAGGAGAGGGGCTATTTCATTGGACACAAGCCCACAACGCAAAAGTCCTGGAGGAACAGGTGGTGCATGGCTTATGGGGACTGGGAGTGTCCTCCAGGGAAGAGAGTTGTCCAGCACATTCCTACCCATTTCCAGTCTATAGGTCCTTGGCCCCATCCCTTAAGATTGTCCATTGCTTGATTGTAGTCTTGGCTCCTATTGTTGGTTGTGTACTTTGTTTGTGCAGGTGTAAATGGCTAAGTAGTTTCTAACTCTTGATGCAGGTTCTGTGAAGTGGGGCCCTATCTCCAAGGAGCAAGAAGACGAGGTTGAGTGGGTGAGGGCGCAGCTATCCGAGACTGAGCGTGAGTGCGGGAACTTGGTCACGCAGAAGAACTTGTTTGAGTCCGGACTGTTGCAAGGAAGTAAGTACCTGGGTTATCTTTTTATTTGTGTGCTGAACCTTTGTGAGTTTGACTAATATAATTGCTTTGTTTGTTTTGGCAGTGGCTGGCATCATAAGGGGAAGCACGAAGGTGGCCGTGGACATTGATGAGGCCGAGATGCAGAAGCGGCTGAGGGAGTCGCGGGCCAAGAAAGGCTGAAAAGAGTGCTGGAAAACGACCCAGGGATGATGATGAGGGTCGGGTTGCGGATGTGCTGGGCAAGAGGAAAGCATAGAGGAGGCGCACCAGCATGTGATGGGCTCGGGGCCGAGACTTCCGCCCTTTGATCTGCAGGCCCCGCCGAAGCTACCCTTCGGCATGGAGGATGTGTTCGCTGAAGGGGTTGAGAAGGTTGACTTCAGCAGGCTTCGCCAGCAGAAGAAGGAAGTCAACCTGGCTATGCACCGACAGGAGGTGCCCTTGGTGAACGTCTTCTTGGAAGGCGTGAAGAGCGACCCCGAGGCCCTGGCAAAGACTCCAGCTTCATCCTTTGTGGACCGGGCCCAAAAGACGATCCTCACCTCTGCCTATGTAAGTGTTTAGGCCCTTTCCGAATGTATTTGTGTTGGATTATTTTTGTATCAACTGACTAACATGATTTTGTTTTGGCAGGCCTTTGGCGAGATGTACGTCAGCATGGCCAAGGCTGACAAGGAGATCCAGAGGCTGAAGAGGCGAGATCAGCAGGCCAAGATCAAAGTGGCGGAGGCAGAGGAGGCCATCCGAGAGAAGAACGCCTTGCTGGCGCAAAAGGCGGCCCTGGCCAAGGAGGTGGCGGCTCGGACCAAGGAGGTGGAGGAGCTGAAGAGGGCGAAGGCCGAGGAGGTGGCTGCTGCCCGAGTCGAGGCGATCGAGTCCTACCGATCCTCAGAGGAGCTGAAGAGTTATATCATGGATCGGCTGGTTGATGAGCAGCTTCGCTGGGAAGACAGGTTGGTGAGTTTCAACCCCTCGCTGGATATTAACTTTGACACCAGTGGCGAGCCTCCTGCCCAGACCCCTCCTGCTGATGCTAGCACCCCGACACCTGAGGCGGAGCCGGCTACTGAGGATGCACCGTCGACCGAGTCCTGAAGGCGTTGCCTTCGTCATGTATGATAGTTATTTTGTACTTTAGTTAATTTGTTGAAACATTTTGCCTTGCATGGAGCAAGGTGGTTTATTTTGGTTATGTATGAACCTGTCCTTGCCTGGAGCAAGGCTGTTTTTTATTTATGAAATGAGACTTAGCTTGATATGCATAAAAATAACAAATGTGTTGGTAAAAATAACAATGTGAGTATGAAATGAGCCAGAGTCGGGCATTTTATTGAAATAGATGCCGAAAGGCATAAGGTACAAGTGGTCTAGGGTCTAGGTACCTTACGTCTACCTTAAAGTAAATAATCAAGACCAAAGTATTGCCTTAGGGTCTAGATATGTTTACTTGTAGTAGTACTTGAGGTGGTCAGCGTTCCTCGGGTGAGGCAGCGTCTTGCCTGTTGGAATCGCGAAGCTGATAAGTGCCGGGGCGGCAGATTTTGATAATCTCGTAAGGACCTTCCCATGTAGGGCCGAGGGTACCTTCGTTGGGATTTTTGGTAGCCAAGGAGACCTTGCGCATGACCCAGTCCCCCATTTTGAAGGCACGGGGCTTGACTCGGGAGTCGTAGTATTTGGCGATGCGTTGTTTGTACGCGACATTGCGCATGCTCGATTGGTCCCGGAGTTCGTCAATGAAGTCGAGGTTGAGTGCCAACTGCTCGTCATTGGCCGTGGCGTCGTAAGTGGACGTTCGGTATGTGGGCTGGCCAATCTCTACCGGAGCCACGGCCTCGGTTCCAAAAGATAGGGAGAATGGCGTCTCACCCGTGGATGTGCGGAAGGTGGTGCGGTAGGACCAGAGTACTTCCGGGAGTAGCTCTGGCCAGCAGCCCTTGGCTTTGTCAAGTTTTGTCTTGAGAGTCTTCTTGATAATTTTGTTCACGGCTTCGACCTGGCCATTGGACTGAGGATGGGCTGGGGAGGCGAAGCATAAACGAATCTTGAGGTTGGAACAAAATTGTTTGAATTTGGCATTGTCAAATTGCCGGCCATTGTCGGTGACGATGGAGTTGGGGATGCCGAAGCGACATACAATGTTTTGCCACACAAAAGATTCGATGCGAGCCGCAGTGATAGTGGCCAGGGCCTCGGCCTCGGCCCACTTGGTGAAGTAGTCTACGGCCACAACTGCATATTTGACTTGGCCCTTGCCCTCTGGCATGGGTCCAATGAGATCCAATCCCCATTGGGCAAATGGCCAAGGGCTGACCATGGCAGTCAACGGTTCAGCCGGGAGTTGTGGGATGTTGGCAAATCGCTGACACTTGTCGCATTTCTGGGTGAAGGCCTGGGCATCAGTGTGGAGTGAAGGCCAGAAGTATCCTTGGCGGATTGCTTTATGGGCTAGCGAGTGTGCGCCCGAGTGGTTGCCGCAGATGCCTTCATGGATTTCTCGGAGGACATAGTGACCTTCCTCTGGAGTCAGGCATCGAAGGTAAGGGAGGCTGAAGCCCCGCTTATATAAGGAGCCGTTAATGACCAGGTAACGGGCAGAGCGATGGCGAACGCGTCGTGCCTCGGCTGGGTTAGCCGGTAGTGTTTGGTTCTGCAAGAACTGGAGGATGGGGTCCATCCATGTAGGGCTGTGATCAATAGTGCAGATGAGTGGGGCTTGTGTGCTGGGCTGGGCCAAAAACTCGATGTGGATGTGGCGACCCATTCCTTGCTCCAAGGCTGAAGCCAACCTGGCTAGTGCATCGGCATGGCTATTCTCTGAGCGCGGCACTTGCTTGATAGTGTGGGCGTGGAAGGTTGCCAGCAAGTGCCGAGCGTGCTGGAGGTAAGCCGTCATAGAGGCATCCTTAGCCGTGAAGTCTTGGTTAACCTGGTGGACCACGAGTTGTGAATCGCTGAAGATCTGAATTTGCTTGGCGTCCATCTCTTTGGCTAGGCGAAGACCAGCTAAGAGTGCTTCATATTCGGCCTCATTGTTGGAGGCTTGGAAATTGAAGCGGAGGGCGTACTCGAGGGCAACCTTGTCTGGGGAGACGAGAACGAGGCCGGCCCCACATCCCTGGGCATTAGAAGAGCCATCCACGAATAAGGTCCACAGGGGCTGGGTTAGGTCTAGAGTGTTTTTGGTGGGGGTTTGGTCCTGGCTCGGAGAGGGATTGGGTTCGGTTATGAGCTGAGGAGCTGCAGAAGCTTGGGGCTCAGTGAATTCGGATAAAAAGTCAGCAACGGCCTGCCCCCTCATAGCCGGGCGGGGTTTGTAATGAATATCAAACTCGCCAAGTTCAATAGCCCATTTAACCAGTCTCCCAGAGGTTTCTGGCTTCTGCAACACCTGTCTTAGCGGTTGGTTGGTTAAGACATGGATGGTGTGAGCTTGGAAATATGGTCGGAGGCTTCTAGCCGAGACGACCAGGGAGAACGCCAGTTTTTCGATGTCTGGGTATCGAACTTCTGCATCTTGCAATGCCTTGCTGACATAATGCACTGGGTGCTCGGCGTTGTCCTTCGATCGAATGAGCACGGAGCTAACAGCTGAAGCTGAGACGGAGAGATAAACCACGAGGATGTCTCCGTGCTCAGGGGTTGACAACAAAGGAGCTCGGCCCATATACTCCTTGAGCTCGCTGAAAGCTGTTTCACACTCGGCGGTCCAAGTGATGTTTCGCTTAGTGCCCTTGAGGGCCTTGAAGAATGGGGCGCAGCGGTCAGTGGCCTTGGAGATAAATCTAGTCAGGGCAGCAACACGCCCTGTAAGGCTTTGGATATCCTTGACCGTCTTAGGTATTGTCATATCTAAGATGGCCTGGATCTTTTCTGGGTTGGCCTCAATACCCCTTTGGCTGATCATGAAGCCAAGAAATTTGCCTGAAGCCAACCCGAATGCACATTTGGTGGGGTTCAGCCTCATCTTGTACTGCTTCAGGATGGTGAACATGGCAGAGAGGTTGGGGATGTGCTGGTCAGCCGTGCGACTCT
>NC_047654.1:2257838-2270055 GCF_902201215.1 Prunus dulcis
ATGAACCAGGTAGCGGAAGTTGGACTCGCGGAGGCCGCTCTTGAAAGCGACGAAGGCAGCGCGATCGTCAGTGTCTGGGCAGCGGGAGTATTCATGGCTGAACCGAGCTGCATACTCCCGAAGGGGTTCGTCCTCAGCTTGCCGAAGCATATACAAGTCGTCGGCAGAATATAGGCGATCAGTCTGGATCATAAAATGGTCCAGGAACGTCTGCTTGAGACTATCAAAGGAGTTGATGGTGCGGGGATGGAGCATGTAGAACCAATTCAGGGCCGCGCCGCTGAGGGTGGAAGGGAAGAGGAGGCACATGCCTTCATCAGTAAGGCCTTTGCACCCAAGGGCGGACTGGAAGGAGTGGATGTGGGTGAGAGGATCCTCCGTGCCAGTGTAGAAAGCGATGCGGAGTGGCTGGATATCTTTCTCCTGGTGGTAGTGGAGGATACGCTCAGTAAAGGGCCCTGGCCGTGGTTTTGCCCAGAGGGGTTGATGGCTGCGATGTTGCTCGCTCTCCAGGCGTCGGACCTTTTCGAAGAGAAGCCTCATAGCCGGGTCGGCATGAGGAAGAGTTTCAAGTGCCAAAGGCCCGGGGGTGGGATAGACAGGGGCTGGGGAATGTTCCCAATCTTCTGAATTATAGAATTCCCAACCATCCGAGTCCCCGGCACCTTCTCCGTTAGGTGCGCGGACGGGGGCTGGCGATGGGCCCAGGTGTGCCACCCTTGGGTCCTCGAGGTTGACAGGGATAGGGATCGGCCTTGGCTGACGGTCCGAGATGCGATCCCGGCAATCTTGGTAGATCTTGACTGGCTCATGAGGCCGGTCCTTCGGTGGGGGAACGCAAAGGGGTCGTGACGGGGGGTGTTCCGGATGAAGGTGGTCTTTTCCCTTGCGGAGCCTAGAGTTGGCCGGGGAGCTGTGGCTGGAATGTGCTGGCTGGTTCGGCTGAGGATTCCCAACGTTCTGGGTCAGGTTTTGTTGGGCATCCTGGGCTTGAGCCCTCTCCTGGTTCCGCTTTAGAACACGAAAGTCATGCTCTAGCTCAGCATTCCGGGTATGAAGATGCTCGTACTTCTCCGACATCTTAGTCATACTATCACGGAGGCGCTCCACTTCTGCCTGGAGAGAGGCGTCTCCCGGAGATTTCCTTCGGGAAGTAACCTCGCGGGGGGTCTGGTGCTGGGTATCGTGGCTATCCTCGGTCGGCATAGCAGGATGTGGGGTGAAGAAGAGGCGACGGGGCCTGAGGGGTGAAGGAGCCAGCTGGGCTGATAGAGAAAGAAGGGATTCAAGTGTCGAATTCCCACAGACGGCGCCAAACTGTTGATGCTCAAAATGGCTCGGCCACTATTTGAGTCCAACTTAGTGATTAGAGGTACTAGGTCTTCAGCAGGGAAGAAGGCTGAAGCCCTTGGGTGAAATGGATTGGTAAGACCTGCAGAAGGTAAAAAGAGGAGAAGCAACCGTAAAGCTTCGGACACCGGTGTGGTGCCGGCCGAAGGCTCTCAGATGCCTAAGTCAGTTACGGGTAGTAATTCTGGCAGAGTAACAGTAAAAGTAGGAGAATGGTTCTTGGTTTTACCTGGGTACTGTTCCCTATTTATAGGGAAGTGAAAGTGGGAGCTTTGCACAAAGTTCCAATGTGGGATTTTGTGCAAGCCGTTGTGGTGGCGACACGTGTCCTGGAGATTAGGTTTGGCATTTGGGAGCTTCGGCAGGAGTCTGGCACCTCGGAAGTGTGTCTTCCTTCGGCATGGGAGAAGGCGTGGTTGCCTTGGTGCTAGTCGCTTTGATGCTGGGACTGCTCGGTTCATTATGGTGTAAACAGATTTAAACAGAATTTTTAATTAATACAACAATTTTAAAACAGAAATCACTAAAAATAAAAGAAAAGTCCTAAAAAGATTTGTCTTTTGAAACAAAACACGTTAACCACAGATTTGTCTTTTGCAAGGTTTACAATCATGAATATAATATATTGAAACAAAACACGTTTGAGGAGGTTAGATAGAACGTTTATTAGGCAAGTCAATATGTTATATTCATGATTGTAAACCTTGCTATTTGATTCTAATGAATTTTCCAGCGATTTTGACCAAAAAAAATGTTATATTTATGATTAACTATCTCCCTCATGCACTAAAATATGAAATAGTTAAATAAAGATAAATTATGCAACCAAAATAAAAAAGATAAATCATAATTGGATGGACATAATGAAATATCGATTACCCGTTAAATTGTTGATGGAAAAGGATATCTCTTTCATTATTGTTAAGTTCCCAATATTTTTTGGTATGCTTCCACTGAAATTGTTTTCCTCCAAATTAAGGAAAAGAAGCTCTCTGCATTGCCATAATTTGGATGGAAGCGGACCATCAAACTGGTTGCGACCAAAATTCAAGATTTGAAGACTCGGAACATGTTGGCATATATTGTCTGGAAGACCACCACTCAAGTTGTTTCCATATAGATTCAACGTAGTCAAAGAAGACATGTTGAAAACAACCACAGGAACAGGGCCTTTTAGGGCATTGTACTGCACATACAACTCTTCCACATGATCTAAATTGCTGATCTCATTTGGAATTTCTGAAAAATCATTAAGATATATATATGCACATTTATATGTTAAATTCATGTTTTATGCACATATAATGCATTGCAACAAAAGCGGAGTCATATATAACTGTATCACATCAAGGGAATGCAACAAATATATATACCATTGAAATTGTTGGAGTTAAGGGCTATCCTCCTCAACATTGTTAAGTTTCCTATTTCTCTGGGTATCGCACCTATATTAAGTATGTCAAACAAAGACTTAGAATACATGTAAATAAATGAAATTAGAAAAAACCCCACTCTACATAATTTATAGAAAAGCTGTCAGAGTGGCTATCTTGGAGGAAAAACAAAACTCTCAACTAGTCACTTGGTCACTTTCTAATTGATTTATTAATATGTTACAATTTTTTCACTTGAAGGTACAATATGGAATTTTTCTGTAGTATTAAATTTGAAGGGTGTTTTTTATATTTATAGCATATCATGTTATAATGGGCCTCCATGTGAAAAGGTCATAAATATTCCCTAATATTTACAATCTATCATCCATGTCGGTATCCCCCAACGCACAACATGTACTCACTAGTTTCATAAATGTAAGTTTTGTAAAAACTTTCTGAGTATATAGGGAAAAAAACAACATTATAGACTCAATTGTTCTTAAAATTAAAAACCAAATACATAATCGATTCAAGTGAGAGTTTTTTTTAGTATTGGATGACTTGTAAGTGATTAAAAGTTAGACTAATTTTATAAAGGAAAAAAACATATTAGGCTTATAGATTAATAACAAGATGTTGAAACATAATGACAATGGTGTATGTTGATGCTCTTTTCGGGAGGTCAACTTAGATAGAGGTGGAATGGTGGATGATGGGGTATTGGGTCCGTGGGTTTTAGGGGCTAAGCTTCGGCAAGGGAAGGATTGGGTGAGTGAGTCCTCTTTTTTCTTTTTTTTTTCTTTTTTTTTTTTTGAAAGCTCGGAAGCTAGACCTTCGGCAGGCTGGGGCTTTTGAAAAATTTGGGGGCTCTCTTCTCCTTCCATGGTCCTTGCCGTTCGGCAAGGTCCTAGCCCCTTTTTTTGTTTTTTTTGTTTTTTTTTTTTGGAAAGGTAGGAAGCTAGACCTTCGGCAGGCTGGGGCTAGCCGTTTTGACTCTTGAATAATACGGGTTTGGCTGAGCCATAGTTGGGCTTGAGTAATAGCATGGGGGCTGGGCTGCGAGGGTAAGTTGGAAAGTACCTGGAGCTGGCTACTGGAGCTGGGCCTTGGAAGTACTTAAGCCATAGCTAGGCCTTTGGGAAGGGTTCAAAAATGGGAGAGAAAAGCTAGGGTTTTTCCTTCTTTTTTTTAGAACATGCCGTGCAGTAAGTCTTTTGGAAGAAAGTTTCGGCAGTTGGAGGAGGCCCCTCGTGTGAACGACATTGTTGTTTGGCAAAAAGAGAGCTGGCGAAAATCTGTCTTCGGCAAGGAGCGGGAGGGGATCAAGCTTGTTCGAAGGAGGGGAGGATCGGGTCCTTCACTAGGTTCTGTTCAACCCCTGCCGAACGGCAAGGGTGGCTAAAAAATTTCTGTAGGCCCGAGATTTGTTCAAGGTGAGAGCTTGGGGCTATGTTGTTTTGTTCATAGGGGCCTACAGTTTGGCGCCGTCTGTGGGAATCGACACAAAAGGCTTCTGTGGTTCTCCCCTTCTTCAATGCCCCTCGGCACCCACACAATCAACATCACCTAAGTTGCCGTTCGGCAATATCTTACTGGAGCAACAATGAATGCTAAGGCAACAAATTGCAGAAGATGATATTTCAAGGAAAAGCCAATCAGAACGTGGCTATCATTTTGCACGGCTTGCATAGCGATACCAACATCTCAATTCAAAGTGTCGTTCGACACCTCTTTGAAGAGTAAAAATAGGGGGACTTGAGCTTGTTCTACAAGCTTCATCATTCGGCATCCCTCCATCATTCGGCGCGTTCCCTTCGGCACCCCGCCATCATTTGGCACCTCATCATCATGTGGTGCATACGGTGCCTTCTGCAGACCTATCTGATGTGAGCGAGGCCTTCGACACCTCGCCTTGCATGGCTTGCATGGCCAAGCCACCATTTCAGCCCATGGAACCACCTTTCAATCACATTGAAAGAGTCTCAATTTATGGCTTGCATGGCCAAGCCACCATTTCAGCCCAAGGAACCACCTTTCAATCACGTTGAAAGAGTCTCAATTTATGGGTGGCCAAATATCCCAAGTGCACCAAGGATATCACCATGCATGGCTTGCGCACGGCCAAGGAAAAATTACTCCACTCTGTGGATGCCCACGTGCATCCTCACCACAAGATAAGATTTCTCTTCTTACATATTCAACAATATGGTTCATGAATATTGCAATGAATAATAGCTGTCCAGGCCACTTTGAAGATGCTCCAATTTGGCAATTGCCAAATATTCCAATTCACCGACAGCATCACTTTGCAGGGCTAAGGGGGCCAACCACCATTTCTGATAGGATCCGAACCAAATTCTGCTTTGGAATTCGAGTCGAACCCTGTGCGTGTCCGACACTTGGCGAATGTCGGGCGCAATTGACCTAATTGCCCTTCTAATTGAATTTTCAACCTTGACTCCTGCCGAAAATTCGACAGAGTCTCCCCTGTAATTTGCTCAATCCTAAAATTTCCACCTGTCAGAACGAGCATAATATCCACACAACCAACTGCCAGCACTTCAATAAACATGCCAAAAGTTTCAATCTCACTCTAGGGCAATAGATCAGAGCAATTCTAATAGTTTACAGATAAGTTAATCGTTTTACAAACCATCACTTTTGTAACAAGAAGGCGCGGAAGTCAAAATGGCCCGATGATGGATGTCCTGTGCACGCTACAGCCTGGGGGTGCAAAACATTTGAAAATGTGAGTGGACAAAAATAAAGGTTCATAAAATATCCTAAGAATATACTAACCCCCATTGTAAAAATATAGTTGAGTAAAACTAAATATCTAAACTACCTTTGAAGCATATTAAAACCAACGCAGTTACATATTTATATAAATATATGCAATCGTATTCAAGAGCAATAAAACTTGCATGAAAGCACTGAAATCCAAACTTGCATAAAAACACTGTAATCAAATTTGCATAAAAGCAATGTACTCAAACCTTGCATAAAAGCACTGCAATCAATTAAAACTACCACTCGGATGTACCCCTGTAATTCCGTCAATTCCCCTGGCAGGTCTCGGCGACACAAAGTCTATCCGAGCCGCAAACTGGAAGGATTCAGGGGACCATAGTCAGCCTGATCCGCTGGCAGGTCTCGGTGACACACAGTCAACCCAAGCCGCAACTGATAGGATTCAGGGGACCGTAGTCAGCCTGATCCGCAATCCTGGCGGGTCTCGGTGACACACAGTCAATCCGAGCCGCAAATCCTGGCAGGTCTCGGGACACCAAGTCAATCCAAGCCGCAAATCCTGGCACCCACGGTCCGGGCGTCCCCAAAACTCGTGAGGCAAATGTCAAGTGTACTGACAAAACTGAGGGTAAACTGGATGTCGGTAGACATCGGCATAACTGAGGGTAATAACCATAGATGGGTACTCACGGTGGTTTAAAATATAGAACATTTCTGGAAAATCTGTTGAAGAACTGAATTTTTATTAATTTAAGAACTCTGATAAAATATAATATATAAATATTATTTCTGAAAGATCTAATGAATAACTGAACGTTTATTAAGTCAAGAACTCTGCTATCATAAGAAAATAGAAAGCTCCTGAAAAATCTAATAAATAGCTGATTTTTGTTAAATCGGAGACTATGCTGCTATTTTATCTGATGTAAATCTCAAACTCTGCTTTTTGTAATTGTAACTCTTTAGCATATCAACTAAGCAGCATATAAATAAGATATGTAACTTCACAATTAATAAAACTTATTCAAGATCAAATAATAAAACTCATTTATATAAAATCATTTATGAAAGAAAGTCCACTTACTCCTGGTCCGAGCTAGCTAGACCTCCTGTAGGTCTCTTCTGCGGGTCTGCCTGGTCTCGGGTGCCTGGGTCGACGGAATTGGTGGCCGGAGGAGGGAGATCGACGACTTTGAAGTTTGGACGACATCGGCCGCTTCATCTCCAGATTCCGGTGAATCCGCGGCGGCTGGCGGCGGGAGGTGGCTGGGGTAGGAAGAGGACGTCGCCCCAGTTGTTTTGGTACCGGCCCCGTCCACAGCCGTGGTCGGTGGCCGGAGTTACAAGGTGAAGAAGGTTGATCACCAGCCACCCTTGCCGAACGGCAAGGGCCGTGGATAAATTGGAGGAAGGCTCACGGAAGATCACAGCTCCAATTCTCTGTCTTGCCGAAGCAAGCCCACTTACAACAGCAACTCCAAACCTGCCGAAGGTGTGCTGCCGAACGGCAGCTCTTGTGGAGAAACAATAGGGGGAACTCGCAACGAAGTCTAAACCAAATCCAACCCAATCTTGCCAAACGGCAAGTCCGGTGCGAGTATAGCAGAAACCTCACAAGAATTGCTTCAATGAGGACGAGCCCAAGCCTCCTCAAAACTCCATGGCAGATCCTTGAACCTGCCGAAACTTTGGCGGCCCACTCCAAACCTCGAGCTCACCACTTGCCGCACGCTGGGACTTGCGAACCCACAGAACCAAAACCGCTCCAAATCCTCACTCTTTGCCGAGGCCCAAGCTTGTAACCAAACCCTCACCTAGCCCTGCCGAACGAACTCGGTACACCCAGTCTAGCGTGCAGATATCTTCAAAGGCCCAGCACCACCAACGCTTCAGCACCTAGCTGACCCGAGCCCAATCCCTCCTTCCACTGCACGAAGAAAAATTGGGAAGGCTCAAAACAAAGAAGGCTAACCACAGAACCTAGAGGACCGAATCAAAGAGCTCACGGAACTAACCCACCCTGCAAGGGTCATGCAGAATTAAAAGTGGGACTCACCCTCTAATCCAAGTGCCCCTGCAGAATTTGCCAACCGTGCAGAAGAGATGGGTGAATCACAAAATTCTCCTTGTCGAACACAAGGGGCCTGCAGAAATTTGATCAAGGCACCCTTGCCAAATGGCAAGGGTTGAGCAGAAGAAAAAGGACTCACAAACTCCTTTGCTAAAAGCCTGTGATTAGTTGGACCCTTGCCTGCCGAAGCCCCTCCTTCATGCAAAAATCAATTCCAGCCACCCTTGCCGAACGGCAAGCTTGTGCTGAAGCAACGCAGAGCCCAAGGCAACCTGACCAAGTCGACCTCAGCTCGAATAGCAAGACAGCGATGCCGAAAGACCAGCCCCTTGTTGAAGGCAAGGCTTGGGCTCGAAACCTCGGAGGCTCACAACATTTCTTCAGGGCAAACTATCACTTGCCAAACGGTATCAGCCCAGATTCCGAATATACCCAAAACTGACCACCGCAAGCTGAAAACACGAACGGGCTGGCGACCACTTTTTCCCAAGCCCCTTGCCGAACAACAAGGACTATACAACCAGAGAAGGCCCCCTTTTTGAGCTGGAGAAGACCCTTGTCGAGAACTTTTTCTATCACCCTTGCCGAACGGCATGGGCTGTGCTGCAGGAAGAGAGTTCACAAAACTCTTCAACCTCGCCGAAGCAAGCCCACTCGCCGACTCCTACAAACGCCCCTTGCTGAAGAGTGCCCAGACCAACTTGCCGAAGACACCACAGGCTCTACAAAGAAAATTTCGATCAACCCTTGCCGTTCGGCAAGGGTTGTGCAGATAATAGAAGGCCCAGCTCCAAATAAGGCTCAGCTCCAAAACAAACTCCTAATGCGAAGCTCCTTACACAAGCTTGGAGGCCCACGGAGTTGCGCCACGCCTCCTTTTTAACAAAGGCCCAAACCCAACCTCCTTCCAAGAAAGATCTTGCTGAACAAAAAAAAAAAAAAATGCCTTGCCGAATGGCAGGCTCTGTGCAAAACGAATAAAGGGACTCATAAAGTGCTCCCCAAGACACCCTTGCCGAAGCTTTAAGGCCCCAGCCCCTGTTGATGATACTTAGGCCCTAGAGAAAATCATTCCCACTGGACCATTCCGAACGGCAAGGGCCGTGTGAGAATTGAGGGGAGGGTCACAAAAAACATGGATCCAAGTCAAGCTTGACGAAGGCCCAGCCTTTTTTACCAAAATATCTTAACGAAGCCCAACTTGCGCAGTCTTGGCCCCCCTTGCCGAACGGCAATGGTCATGTACATGGCACACCAGCCAAGCCCTCACTACTTGCCTCAACTCTCCACACATGGGCTCACGCAAGTTCAAGCGGCCCAACCTCCTTGCCAAAAGCCCAAACTTTGGCCACCATGGTCCCAGCCTCTTGCTATACGCCAAGCCAACTAATGCATGGTACCCTTGCCGAACGACAAAGGATTCACTCAGGCAAAGTGATGTGCTCACAGGTCTCTCCCATTGCCAAAGCCAAGACCAGGCCCAGCTCCATATGGCCCAGCCCATCCCACTTGCTGAAACATCGACCCACATCCACAAGGTACCCAAAAAAAAAAAGCAAAAAAAAAGCTATTATTATTATTATTTCTCCAAATAATAATAAAAAATGCACACTTGCATTTTTTCCTTCAGCACCCTTGGCAACCCCCTTTTTGCCTTCGGCACCCCCCTTGCCTAGCCACATAGCCTTGCAACATGCAAGCTTTGTGTCGTCTTTCGCATCCATTCGCCTTCGGCACCCCCGTGCCTAGCCACATCGCCTTGCGACATGCAAGCTTTGTGTCGCCTTCGGCACCCCCGTGCCTAGTCACATTTGCCTTGCAACATGCAAGCTGCCTAGCCACATCGCCTTGCGACATGCAAGCTTTGTGTCGCCTTCGGCATCCCCGTGCCTAGCCACATCGCCTTGCGACATGCAAGCTTTGTGTTGCCTTCGGCACCCTCGTGCCTAGCCACATTGCCTTGCAACATGCAAGCTTTGTGTCCCCTTCGGCATCCCCTTTGCCTTCGGCACCCCTGTGCCTAGCCACATTGCCTTGCAACATGCAAGCTTTGTGTCACCTTCGGCACCCTTGTGCCTAGGTACATTACCTTGCAACATGCAAGCTTTGAGCCTTCGGCACCCCGTTCCCTTCGACATTTTATCTTGTGACATGCAAGCTTTGTGCCTTTGGCACCCTCTTGCCAAGCCACATCGTCTTGCGACATGCAAGCTTTGTGTCGCCTTCGGCACCCTCGTGCCTAGCCACATCTTGTGTCGCCTTCAGCACCCTCGTGCCCAGCCACTTCACCCTGCGACATGCAACTTTCTGCCTTCGGCAACCCTTTAACCTTCGGCACCCTCGTGCCAAGTTTTCTCCCTCTAATGTCCTTTTTACTCGGGGACTTAGGGGACTATGGGCAGTGCACTATACAGCTTGGAAGATGAACTACAGTGCTGCTCGGGCAGTGCACTTAAAATTACAAGTCCCCAACCAAGAAGTACCTTCTTACTCGAGAACTTGGGGGACTATTGTTTGTACCATAACTGACCGAGCAACTAACTAGGCTAGATCATTCGAGTGCCATGCTTTGAGAGGTCATCACCTTAGCCAAAGAAGTATCACCACAAATCACAACTCTAAGCAAAGCAAGAGGAGTCCCACATCGGAAAACTACAAGAGATGGAGACTCCCCCTCACCTGTAAAAGAAGACTACTCTCCTCTGAGAAAGGGACTCTCTCTTCCAGATCAATAGACTGGGCTTCTCACTTGTTATCTTTATATTTGGGTCTAATCCCCTTGTACAAATGTAAACAAACATTATTATAATGAGAATATACTTCTCCATGGACGTAGCCCATTCATTAAGGGTGAACCATGTATATCTCGTCTTCTTTATATTTATCGCTTGCCCAAATCTTCACACACATGCTAAAGGTCATCACCTTCACCCATCATCCACCATTCCACCTCTATCTAAGTTGACCTCCCGAAAAGAGCATCAACAGTGTAGATACCTTGTTGGCACATACGTACCTGATAGTTTGTTAGCGCTTAGATTTATGTCTTGCAATGTAGATAAGTTGAAGATAGTCGAAGGTATGGTACCTGAAAACTGATTGCCATACAAATCGAAGCTTTGAAATTTGGGGAAGGATCCAAACCACGACGGCATGGATCTCATAAAATTGTTGAACTACCATGGAAGCTGTTATTTTTGAAGCTTAGTGCAACAAGGAATGAGAGGTTGCCTAAGTGCGGTGGAATGGTGCCTGTGAAACTCATATACGAGAGATTCAATGATGCTACTCTGAGGTGTTGAGCACCACAAGTAATGCCAACCCAGTTGCAGACGGAGGTGGTGGTTGACCAGTTGACCAAGATGTTGTGAGGATCGCTAGTGATATGAGATTTCAGAGCAAGAAGAGCAGACTGGTCTGCGGTGATGTTGGTTTGTGTTGCACCTACTGTACATATAGAACTGTGGTGTACCAGCAACAACGTTATTGACAAGAGGAAACGACTTCTCTCACTACTACGTTTTGCTATTTGCGCGACAAGATTTTGCGCGACGAATACAAGTTCGTCGCGCAAAATGCACTACAACGACGGAAAAAAAGATTCGTCGCGCAAAAAATTGAAAACTTCCGCGACCAAATTTTTCAAAGTGCAAAACTTCTTAGCGCGACAGAAATTTAACTTCGTCGCGCAAAGTGAGGGAAAAAAAACCCGGGTTTTTTGTTGGCGCCAAACACTTGCGCGGCGAGAAGAATCGTCGCGTAAGAAAACCTAACGCGACGATGGGACACTTCGTCGCGTAAAGGTAAACAAAAAACAGTGGATCCCGTTAATTGGCTGCGAAAACTTGTGCGACAACAGGTTTTGTCACAAAAGACAGCTTAGCACGATAAAATCGTTTATCGTCGCGTAAGAAAACGAGGGATTTTTTTTTTTTCGCCAAAATAATTGAGAGGGGGATTTTTTTTTGCGCGACGGAAGTACTTTTCGTCGCATAAAGTTTGATGTCGGTACATTCTTGCGCGAAGAAATATAAATGTTGCCCGACGGAATGTTGTTTTTGCGCGATGATAATTAGAATTTGTGCGTCAAAAATATCATGCGTGGCGCAAAAGCTTTTTGTCGACAAGTTTTTGCGCGACGGAAAAAATCGTTTTTTGCAACGGAAAAAATCGTTTTTCGCGACGGCAGTTTGCCCGACGAAGTTAATGATTCGTCGCGCAAAGTCCTTCTTCTTCATATCAGAATTCTGCCATTGCAGAGGTAGAATGCAAAAAATATAGCATTCTGCCTCTCTCTCAACCTCTCTGCCGCTGCCTCTACTGGAAATTCAGTACGTTCATTGGGTAAGTATTTTTTGTCGTTAGTTTAAAAGTATTAATGTAAATTCGTACTAACGCTATTAATTTTGTTCTCGTTAGGGATATTTGTAATTAGCGATTGGTGGAGAACGATTGACAAGGTATTTTATTCGTTTTATATATTAAAAATGTTAAAGTTAGTTTGTTATGTGTAATTTTTTTTTTGTGAAGTTATATTTATATTATGCTGTTAAATTGTGCGTGATGTAGCACAATGTGTTGTGATGAACAAAGTTAATTTCAATTAACTTCGAACTTTTATTTGTATTTTTAGTAACATTTAGTTTCCCGTTCGAGATTAGTTGGATTT
>NC_047654.1:2270155-2292451 GCF_902201215.1 Prunus dulcis
TGCCATATAACCCTTTGTGCTCCACCCAAAAACCATTGCATATGCTGGAAAATCATTCACAGTCCACATAACTGCTGCCCGCAAAGTGAACATCTTCCCAGTTGATTTATCGTACGTGCGAACACCGTTTGTCCATAAATCCTTCAGCTCATCAACCAAAGGCCTTAAGTACACATCAATTGACCTGCCAGGATCCTCAGTTATCAAAACAGTCATCATCATGTATTCTTTTTTCATGCATTTCCAAGGCGGCAAATTATATGGGAATACAAAAATCGGCCAAGTGTTGTGGTGTTGGTTTAGAACCCCATACGGATTGAATCCGTTAGTGGCAAGTCCCAATCTCACATTTCGGGGATCAGCAGCAAACTCGGGGAACGTTCGATCGAACTCTTTCCATGCCTCCCCATCTGCAGGATGCCGCATCACATCATCGCCTACCCGTTTTTCCTTATGCCATCTCATGTCTGTGGCAGTATGCGTCGACATATACAATTGCTGCAACCTAGGTTTCAGGGGCAGATAACGCATGACTTTTTGTGGGATCTTAGTCGTTCTATTCTGAGATGTCATTTTGAACCTCGACTCATTGCATATAAGGCATGTATCCAACGTTTCATGCTCCTTGTAGAATAACATGCAATTATTTTTGCAAGCATGAATTTTTTTCATAACCCAATCCAAGACCATTCAACACCTTCTACACGTGTTTATGGTCTTTCGGCAAACAATTGTCCGTCGGAAGCATTCTCTTGAAAACCCCCAAAAAGTAATCGAAACACAGGTTCGACATACGATACTTTATTTTTCCGTGCATTAGCTCTACAATGGCCGTGAGAACGGAAAAGCTCTCGCACCCCGGGTATAACTTTTGGTTTGCATTTTTTAACAGTTTTTCATATTGTTCAAACTCCGCGCTGTCTATTGGTGTTGGCACGTCATCTTCCCTTTCGTTATTGATGTTGGTCGATGCAAATGGAAAAACATCCTCTATAATATCCATGACTTGATCATTATGATCCACAATAGGTTCAACACTGTCCATTCTTGTGGCATTTGAAGATGAAGCATGGTCTAATTGTTCCCCATGAAGGTTCCAAATGCTATATGTCTCAATCATTCCATTCCTTACTAAATGAAATCCAACATTTTCAATTGTCTCCCACAACGTGTTATTACACTTCCTACAAGGACATCGGATTCTAGTTGCACCCGGGTTGTGTCTACGTGCAAACTCAATAAAATCCTCGATTCCATCCAAGTATTCGTCTGAGCATCTATTCGGGTTCTATATCCACCTTCTGCTCATAATTCCTGAAACCATAATCACAACATAACAATCACAACAACTTCATACGAAGTTATAATGTCACCTTATGCCTCCGGTAAGGGCCCTATCCCATTCGGGAATGCATAGTTCTATCACGTAACATACGGCTACATGAGATTAGATTTCGACATGGATGAATTTCGGCAGCATCTCGATACAGTTCTTGAGGTGGGCATAGGTATTAATACCTACGTACCACCCGAAGAACGTACCGAGATGACACTGAAATCTCCACAATCAAAACCTAATCCTGTAGCCGTGGATTACGTGACAACACTATGCATTACCAAACTGTCCAAATAGTGGGACAATTCAAGAATTAATTGGACCGCAGTCATGCTTTACGCATCCATGCACGAAATCCAACTAATCTCGAACGGGAAACTAAATGTTACTAAACATACAAATAAAAGTACGAAGTTAATTTCAATTAACTTCGTACATCACAACACATTGTGCTACATTACACACAATTTAACAACATAATATAAATATAACTTCAGAAAAAATTAGTACACATAACAAACTAACTTTAACATTTTTAATATATAAAACGAATAAAATACCTTCTCAATCGTTCTCCACCAATCGCTAATTACAAATATCCCTAACGAGAAGAAAATTAATAGCGTCAGTACGAATTTACATTAATACTTAAAAAGAAACGACAATAAATACTTACCCAATGAACGTACTGAATTTCCAGCAGAGACAGCGGGAGAGAAGTTGAGAGAGAGGCAGAAAGGAAATTTTTTTCCATTCTGCCTCTGCAATGGCAGTGTTCTGATATGATGAAGAAAACTTTGCGCGACGAATAACAAATTTCGTCGCGCAAACTACCGTCGCCCAAAACCTTTTTTCCATCGAACAAATCGAGTTTTTTCGTCGCGTGAGAACTTGTCGACAAAAAAACTTTTGCGCGACGGAACATATTTTCGTCGAACAAGATTTTTTCGCGCAAATTCTTGTCCTCGTCGCCCAAAAACAAAATTCCGTAGCGTAACAAATATGTTTCGTCGCGCAAGATTGTACCGACTTCTCTTTTACGCGACGATACAAGTTTCGTCGCGCAAACTAAAATATCGCCCTCAATTATTTTGGCGCCAAATTAAAAAAATCCTTCGTTTTCTTACGCGACGATAACCTTGTTCGTCGCGCTAAGTTCTCTTTTGTGACGAAAACTGTCGTCGCAAGAGTTTTCGCAGCCAAATCACCTCGCTTTTACACGACGAAGTGTTTCATCGTCGCACTATGTTTTCTTACGCGACGAGTGGTCTCGCCGCGCAAGTATTTGGCGCCAAGAGAGTACCCGGGTTTTTTTTTTTCTCTTTGCGCGACGAATCTGTTTTTATGTCGCGCTAATATGTTTTGCGCTTCGAAAACTTTGGTCGCGCAAGTTCTAACTTTTTTGCGCGACGAGTATTTCTTGTCGTCGCTTTATTGTGTTTTGCGCGAAGAAAACGTATTCGTCGCGCAAACTTCTGTCGCGCAAATAGTAAAACGTAGTAGTGTACTTATGTACAATACGAGAAAGACATGTACTCCTCAACGAATGAGTTTCAAATTTCCATAAATATGAACATTGTGGCACTCAGAATTCTTAATAATGTACAGATATGGAAATATCATCAATCTTATCTAAACGTTTATTTCAACAAAATTAATTTTTTGCTATGCATTCTTCTCGGGGGCGGATCCACAGAGGAGCAAGGGTGGTCAACTGACCCCTGCAACCTCTGAAATCCTCCATTAGAGCAGTCAAACTTGACCCTCGCAAAGTGTTCGACGAAATGCTCCAAAGGGGTAACCTGTGTGCAGCTGGGTGGGGCTATAAGTGCTGGGTTTTCGAGGCTGAGAGATGGAGAGGAGGGATGAGAAGGAAGAAGAAGAAGAGTGTCTCATTTGGTGGTGATGGTGGAAAGCAGCAGCTGCTGCTTCTGGCTGGAGGTCGTGAGGGTAAACTGGCATCAACCAAAAAAAAAAATAAATAAAAAATAAAAAAATAAAATTGAAACAGACATACATTACTATCAACAAAAGAAGGAAAGAGAAGGTCAAATAAATTTTAAAAAAATGGCATAATTAAATAGGTAGGTCCAAATAATTAATTCGTATAGGGCTAGTTTGTATGTTTTTTGGATTATTTGGTTGATGATTATCAGCGGCATCTATCACAAGTGTGGGGTATCGCCTCATTGCGAAATCTCATGAGGTGCAAGTACTGAGAACTTAGTTGGTGACAGAGCGGAATTTGGTTGATGATTATCAGCGTGACATCAAAAGATTGAAAACGGATAAGGCAAGACGGCAAAGGAGAATCGATACCAACTTCAAATATTGCAGGAAGAGAATGAAAAGCTATCAAAGATGGTAGATTTTTATTCTAAAAACTTGCAAAAGCAGCTGGAGGCCTTGGAGAACCCAAGGAAGCACAAGGGAGATCACGAGAGGAGTTCAAGAGAGATGTGTGCGATCTTTGGAGGCTCAAGTGATGAGCCGTAAGAAGCAATGCTTGAAAACCCAAGAGAGGATATCAAGAGGGCCAAACTAAAGTCTCTGTTGTGGAAAAATAAAGCCTTGATTTTTTTTACTTTAGAAGTGAATGGTGTGGTTGATTATTGTTGTTATTGTTGTAGCCCATCTCTAAATTATTGCTGGTTTTACTCTATTTCTTCTTCATCTTTATTTGTTTGGTTGCCACACTTCAACGAGCATGTGCTTGTAATTGCTTGCTAGTGGCTGGCCATACTTCTTGCTTTATTTCATCTTTTAATCTCTTTATCTTTTTTTTTTTTTTGGTGCCAATCTCACCAATGACCTACACTAGTAAAAAAAACTCCTTGCGCGACCAAATTTTGCGCGACGAAAAAGTATTCGTCGCTCAAAGTCACTTTGCGCGACGAAACTTGAAACTTCGTCGCTCAAAGTCTTGCACGACCAAATTTTGCGCGACGAAAAATAATTCGTCTCCCAAAGTCACTTCGCACGACAAACTTTTGCACAACGACAATACATCGTCGCGCAAAGTCTTGCGCGACGAAAAATAATTCGTCGCCCAAAGTCACTTCGCGCGACAAACTTTTGCGCGACGACAATATATCGTCGCTCAAAGTCTTGCGCGACCAATTTTGCGCAACGAAAAATAATTCGTCGTTCAAAGTGACTTTGCGCGACGAAAAGTAAACTTCGTCGCGCAAAGTCCTTATAAAAATAAATAAAATAAAAAAAATATTTTTAAAAAATTTTTCCATGACGTAATCCAAACATTTTGTCACCTAAACCAATTTATTTTTGTTTTTTTATTTTGTATGCATAACACTTAAGAAATTAAACGGTATATATATTTATTAAGTAACTTTAAATTTATTATTTTAGATCGGATCGGTTTTTTATTAGAAAAATATATTCTTGTTGTTCGGATTGGGTTTTTGTTAGAAAATATATATTTTAAATTGACGATCGAATTATTTCATTGTATTCATATCGGGTCAAGGAGTGTAGCAGTAAAAAAATCATCAAAATCGGAGTTAAAATAACCGTTAAATCTTGATTTTTCATTATAACCGTCGAAAAGTTTTATCCCCTTACTTGATCTCTGAATGTTTATTTTTTCCGATTTTTGGCGTATATGATCTCGAAGTATAAACAAACAAGTTTGATGGTTGGATCGTTGAAACTAGTTTTTTGAATGCATATGCCATCAAAACAATATATTCACTAACAATTAAGAGTTTATTTATACTTTCGTTAAATATAACATAAGATTTTGTGGTATCCACTAGTGTAAATATTTTAAATTGAAGATCAAATTCCTTCATTGTATTCATATAGGGTCAAGGAGTGTAGCTGTAAAAAATCATCAAAATCGGAGTTAAAATAACCATTAAATCTTGATTTTTCATTTATAACCATCGAAAAGTTTTGTCCCGCTACTTGATCAATGAATGTTTATTTTTTCCGATTTTTGGCGTATATGATCTCGAAGTATAAACAAACAAGTTTGACGGTTGGATCGTTGAAACTAGTTTCATAGAATGTGTATGCCATCAAAACAATATATTCACTAACAATTAATAGTTTATTTATATTTTCGTTAAATATAACATAAGATTTTGTGGTATCCACTAGTGTAAATATTTTAAATTGAAGATCAAATTCAGTTATTGTATTCATATAGGGTCAAGGAGTGTAGCTGTAAAAAATCATCAAAATCGGAGTTAAAATAACCGTTAAATCATGATTTTTCATTTATAACCGTCGAAGAGTTTTGTCCCATTACTTGATCTATGAATGTTTATTTTTTCCGATTTTTGGCGTATATGATCTCGAAGTATAAAAAAACAAGTTTGACGGTTGGATCGTTGAAACTAGTTTCATAGAATGCATATGCCATCAAAACAATATATTCACTAACAATTAAGAGTTTATTTATACTTTCGTTAAATATAACATAAGATTTTGTGGTATCCACTAGTGCAAATGTTTTAAATTGAAGATAAAATTCAGTCATTGTATTCATATAGGGTCAAGGAGTGTAGCTGTAAAAAAATCATCAAAATCGGAGTTAAAATAACCGCTAAATCGTGATTTTTCATTTATAACTATCGAAAAGTTTTGTCCCGTTACTAGATCTCTGAATGTTTGTTTTTTGTGATTTTTGGGGTATACGATCTTGAAGTATATACAAACAAGTCTTATGGTTAGATCGTTGAAGTGTGTGTGTGTGTGTGTGTGTGTGTGTGTGTGTGTGTGTATATATATATATTTATTTATTAAGTAGCTTTAAATTTATTTATTTTGTACATATAACACTTAAGAAATTGAATAGTATATACATTTATTAAGTAGCTTTCACCTTAATTATATTTTAAATCATAAAATAAAATATTTTTATTTTTTATTATTCATAACAATTATTTTTATAAATATTGTGCTACGAACTAATTTTTCGTCTCTCAAAAGTTTGCGCGACCAACAGTTCGTCGTGCAAAATTCAAAAAATTTGGGCGAGTACCAAAAATGGGACGCTGGTTTTTAAAATTAAAAAAAAAAAACTTTAGACTTTGCGCGACCAATATTTTTTGTCGCGCCAAAATTTGGGCGGGTACCAAAAATGGGACACGGGAATTTTTTTATATAATTGTTTTAGACTTTGCGCTACCAATATGGATTTTTCCTCGGGCAAAAATTTTAAGATTTTGGCGGGTACCAAAAATGGGATGCGGGAATTTTTTTTTAAAAAAATAATTTTTTAGACTTTGCGCGACCAATATTACTATATTCGTCGCGCAAACCTTTGCGAGACCAATATGTTTCGTCGCGCAATAATTTGGGCGGGTACCAAAAATGGGACGCGGGAATTTTTTTTATATAATTGTTTTAGACTTTGCGCGACCAATATGTATTTTTCGTCGCACAAAAATTTAAAAATTTTGGCGGGTACCAAAAATGGGATGCGGAATTTTTATTTTCAAAAAATAATTTTTAGACTTTGCGCGACCAATATTTATATATTCGTCGCACAAAACTTTGCGAGACCAATATGTTTCGTCGCGCAAAACTTTGCGCGATCAATACATATTTTTCGTCGCGCAATAATTTGGGCGGGTACCAAAAATAGGACGCGAGAATTTTTTTATATAATTGTTTTAGACTTTGCGCGACCAATATGTATTTTTCGTCGCACAAAAATTTAAAAATTTTGGCGGGTACCAAAAATGGGATGCGGGAATTTTTTTTTTCAAAAAATAATTTTTAGACTTTGCGCGACCAACCGTATTTTCGTCGCGCAAAATTATACGGTTTTTAAAAACCGAAATAACTCCTCCACCATTTTCTCAATTTCTTTCTCTACTCTTACCTCTCCTCTCTCTTTCCCTCTCCCCAAATCCCACCCTTTCTCTCACACTCACTCTTCTCACTTAATCTCTCATCTCTCTCTTCACTATCTCTCACTCTCACTCACTCTCTCATCTATCTTTTCACTATCTCTCACTCTCTCATCTCTCTATCACTATCTTATCTAATTCTCTCACTTCTCCCTCTCATTCTCACTCACTCTCAATCTTGCCAAAAGGTATATTCTCTCCAAATTTTAAATTTTTTTTCATTAATATGTGTTTTTGGAGTTAGTTTTGAGTTTGTGTGGGGTTTGGGGTTGAGTAAAGGGGAGAGATTGGAGTTTGGGTTGGATTTGTGGTATAACAATTTTAGGGAGATTATGCATTTTTTTTTTTTTTGTTGTTGTTATTTGACCATATTTGTTTTTTTGTAGGTAATCATAGAGACTTTGATGGCTAAAGTTGAGGATTAGGAAGCTATCAAAACATATTATCCACCACTACCACCACAATATGCTTGTATTAGGATTTTATTATTGCACTTTGTTAATTCATGTGTACATTTTGAATATTATATATATATAAATATTTATTGGATAATTTGATCACTCTTTTTCATATGTAATTTTATTTTGAATATGTCAATTTAAATTAAAGTAATTAAGAAAAATCTTACAATTAAATTAAATTTAAAAAGTAAAAATTTGAAAAAAGTACTATAATTAAATTAATATCAATTTAAATTAAAGTGATTTAAAAAAAATCATACAATTAAATTATATTTAAAAAGTAAAAATTTGAATAAATTAATATTAAAGAAATAATTTTAAAAAAGTCAAAAACCTTGCGCGACAAAATATTTTGTAGCGCAAACTATTAAATTAGTTTATTTTAATTAAAAAAATTTAAAACACAAACAATATTTTGTCGCGCAATTATTTGCGCGACGTTAGTATTCGTCGCGCAAAACCCTAAAAATGTGGGCGGGTACCAAAAATGGAACGCGGGAATTTTTATTTTTTAAATTTTTTTGAGACTTTGCACGACCAATGTTTTTTGTTGCGCAAAACTTTGCGCGACGAATATTTTTCGTCGCACAAACGTTTGAGCGACCAATGTGTTTCGTCGCCCAAAGTTTTGCGGTACCAATATTTTTCGTCGCGCAAAGTCTTTCTTCACTATCTTTGCGCGACGAAATTCTCTTCGTCGCGCAAAGTGTAAAATGTAGTAGTGCTACTAAGAGAAAGTAGTTATTTAATTTCCAATACTTTTATTAGCATAATGCCTAAACTTATAAAAATCAAACTTTAGCCTAAAGAGCTTAAAATAAAATGAACTCATGCACTAACAAATATATATATTCAAGGATAGAACATTGTGGCACTCGGAATTCTTAATATTGTACGGTTATGGAAATATTATCAATCTTATATAAACGTTTATTTCAATAAAATTAATTATTTGCCATTTCTTACTCTGCATTCTTCTCTTATGCTTTGACAGGAAGGAAAAAAAAAAAAAGCATTTGGCATCATTTCCTTAAATGAGTGAGCTTACTGTGAATTGGGTGTTTGTATTTGCAAGATATTGGAGAAATGAATAATACCCATGCATATATACCCCAAAACATTACAACCATAGGCAAATCCACATCCTAAAAAATGCAGGCAAGAGACAACTCACGCCAAGAGACAAACAGAAATATGGACTACGGTGTACATACATAGGGTGCGCAACAATTGGCGTATCAGTAAGGGTTAGGGGAAGTCTGGTGTAATTAACTTAACTTTTTTTTTTTTTTAAATACGTTTAATTATTTTTAGTTATAATTAATTGATAGAAATGTCCCGAAACTTTTAACCAAATAATTCAAACCAAGAAACTTAAGAACAAATAACCAAAAGAAAAAAATTCCAGACACAGTCCAGCTACAATCGGATCTGTGTGAACAATGTCGGCGTCGGTTGGGCTTCACATATAAAAAACTCTAATCTGAAAATGATTTCAATAGAAGGTTGAGAGATGAAAGCTTTCCAATTGAGTCTCACAAATAAAACCCAAAATCATTCCTGAAATTAAACCCACATGAAAACTTCAAAAAACAAAACCTTTACCTTTCTATCTAAAGGGAGATGCGGTTCAGATCTGAAATTAAACCCTACAATGAAATCCCACAAAAAGGATAAGGCCACACAACAAATGGCCTTCGAGGGAGAGCGGGAAGAAGGAGAAGAAGGAAGAGAGAGGGATGGAAAAAAAAAAACAAAACAAAACATAAAGAGAGAGATATGGGAGACGAGCAAAAGAGGCAGAAGGAAAAAAATTGCAACGTGACAGAGGAAGAAGCAGGAGAGAGAGAGAGAGAGAGAGAGAGAGAGAGAGAGAGAAGAAGAAGAAGAAGAAGAAGAAGAAGAAGGGAAAAAAAAAAGGAGAGGAAGAGATGGAAAGTGACGGAAGGAAGAAGATGGGAAAAAAAAATAAAAAAATGAAGGCATTGGGAGAGATGAGATATGGAGAGAATAAAAATTACAAAAGAAAGAAAAAGAGGGGTTGGTTTGGGCGCATCTTTAGCATCTTTAGATGCACATGCATGCTCTCACATTTTTTATTATAATATTTATTACTTAGAGTAAGTATTACTAATTATATAGAGAGAAGGGAAAAGTGTTGAATTATAAGCCTTAAGCTGACTTAAGAGTTAGTTTAATTCGTTTTCCATTTTATTTCCTTTTTATGACAAGTGTAAGCTTCCTATTGGTTGCCTAAGTGGACGGCTGAGATCATCTTGTGATGTAAGAGATCCAGCTACTGTGCATAACAGATATATCCCTCACACTATGTGCGTGAGGTTGTAAGAAAGAGAGAAGTGAATGAACACTCTGCTGCTACACGTATAGCAGACAGATTTTGGTAATCTCTTCTTGCTTCTTTCCCTTTTGTTTCCTTCTGCAAATTCTGAGTATTCATACCTGAAAAACACTAACAAAAAGAGCCTTGGTTAGTGAGAAAGATTCCATCCATATATTTTTATTAAATTACCATTGTGAAGTATTGTAGTCCGTTGATTCGACATTTTTGTCCATGTTTTTCTTCTTGTGTCTATCGCTATACATACAAAAGTAAAACCCTAGGTATATATATACACATTCAGAGGGAATAGTGGTACAATTAGATCGACATGGAAAAGAGCAAGGTGCTTGTGGTTGGTGGTACTGGGTACCTGGGGCGTAGGATTGTTTCTGCAAGCCTATCCCAAGGCCACCCAACGTATGTTCTTCAAAGGCCAGAGATTGGCCTTGACATTGATAAGCTCCAAATGCTCTTGGCATTCAAAAAGCAAGGGGCTCACCTTGTGGAGGGCTCATTTTCTGATCTGGAAAGCCTTGTCCGTGCTGTCATGCTTGTTGATGTTGTCATCTGCCCCATATCTGGGGTACATATTCGGAGTCACAACATTTTGCTGCAGCTCCAACTTGTTGAAGCTATCAAAAGAGCCGGAAATATTAAGGTACAAACACTACTAGAAAAGCTTCATATAATTCATGGATACACTCGTGTCGTGGTCAGTGCTAGTGTCATTCACAGACAACCTATGGCCAAAGATCATATTTGTATTAGATATATACATGAATTAAGCAAGGATGGTGCTCATTTGCTCTATGTGCTTTTTGTTTCTCAAAAGGTTTTTATTCTCATGTTATTCTACGGGTTTTGTTTATTGTGCACTTATATTATAACACATGGATTAGTAACACTATGTAACATAAAATTTCTTGGGAATGTAACAAGTGGTGTTACTAATTAACTCAAGTATTAGTTGGATGACATCGTTGATATTTCATGAACTTAGAATACAACATTAATTAATAGATATACGAATTCTGAGAGGATTGGTAGTACCACATAACAATGGGACGGTCACACTACAACATTTATTTACATAACGGTGCTACAATCACATGAAAAAAGGTTAAAATAGTCTAGTATTCATTTCCCCCGTATAGGTCCTTCCTTAGAGCATGTCCACCGCAGCTCTTCTAGCCAGGGCAAGAGGCCCATTTCTTCACTTTTGGACCTCCAGCGCAGCGCCTGCAGCCTGGGCAAGTCCTGGGTCCCACCAGCCTAGGCAAGCCCAAGGGCAGATTTTGCCTGGGCTTCAGCCCGAGTTTGCTGATGTCAGTGGTGATGTCACGCTGACATCAGTGAGTCAAAAAAATGGAAAAAAATGGAAAAAAAAATCAAAATTTTTTAAAAAAAAAACCAAAAAAATTATGGATGTTTTCCCTATAAATACATAACAATTTTATTCACTTTCCCTATAAATACATAACAAGTTTATATTTTGTTGCATATTCTTTTTTTTTTTCTTGTCCTTGCCCTAGCCTTTTGGGGTGGAACCAAAAAAGGCAAGGCTACCACTATTCATATGAATAGTGGTAGCCCTTACTTGCCCTTGCCCTTGTCTTAGCCCTTATGGGTGGAGATGCTCTTATGAAGGAGAACTTTTTCATAATTATTGATCATGTTAGGTGGCATATGTACAATTAATATGAATGATTTATCTTCTTTTTTTGTTTTATATAAATGCAATTGATAGTCTAAACTATAAAGGGATGGGGTTTTTCACACACACACTATCAACGTGCTATGGTGATTTGAACCTGAAATCACAAGTGTTCAAGTTAAGGCCCTTTATTGGGCTAGACCGCATTGACAATTTAGTTTAATTATATTTTTTTTGTCACAATGATTTAGCTTAATTATTAGTGTTTAACTTTTTCATTAATTGGGATGTACTTCAATATTCGAAATTATAATTGATATTAGGGTACCGATTTTCCCATTTTCCTTTTGTCCACTTATACTCCCTTTTGTTTTTAAATACTTTTACCATAACAAAAAAGGGAGTGTAAGTGGACAAAATAATAGTGGGAACATACAATTTCCAACAAAGGGAGTGTAAGTGAACAAAAGAGAAGTATGAAAGCTCCCTTGATATTATAATAGAAGATTGCTATATATAATAAGAGCGTACGACTTTAAATACCTCATCCAATTTATGATGAGGAAGAGAATGTTTTATATAGGAATGAGACTTGTCTTTTCCATCTGAATGAGACTTGTGAATAATCTTTTTGATGTTTTTGGTCCTAACTCGTGATCAAATTAACATACTGATTTTTTTTCCTGCCCTGGCTTTTCTGTGTAGCGTTTTTTACCTTCAGAGTTTGGTCTAGATCCACCACGTATGGGACATGCACTTGAACCTGGAAGAGTTACATTTGATGATAAAATGGTAGTGAGAAAGGCAATACAAGATGCTAAAATCCCCTTCACTTATGTATGTGGTGCTGGCGTCGCTGGTTATTTCGCTGGCAACCTTTCACAGATGGGGACACTCGTTCCTCCAAAGGAGAAAGTTCTTATTTATGGAGATGGTAATGCTAAAGGTACACCAAAACTAATAAATTAAATTAAACACCACTTTTCACCTCCATAGCATTTGCTATTATGCAGGCTAATAGTATATAGTTACTCTTGTTTATGTATATATGACAGAATTAATCATCTTTGTTGATCATCTTCATGTACCGTGCAGTATCTATAGTGGATGAAGATGACATCGCAGCATATACAATCAAAACAATAGATGATCCGCGAACATTGAACAAAACAGTATACCTTCGTCCACCTGAAAACGAACTCAGTCAAAAACAATTGGTCGAGATGTGGGAGAACCTCATAGGCAAGAAACTAGAACATATCTCCATTTCAGAAGAAGACTTCCTTGCCTCTATGAAAGGTACGCCTGATATCATATGAAATCTATTGAATGCACGAAAGTTGCATCTATATATGGTTAACCTCGCCAATCAATCAGCTTCTTGAATGGATTTCATTAGTTGTGTTGATGCTCAAAATGGCCCGGCCAATATTGAGTCCAACTTAGTGATTAGATATGCTGGGTCTTCAGCAGGGAAGAGGGCTGAGGCCCTTGGTGAAATAGGTTGGTGAGAAACCTGCAGAAGATAATGTGGGAGAAGCAATCGTTAAGCTTCGGACACCGGTGTGGTGCCGGCCGAAGGCTCTCCGATGCCTAAGTCAGTTACAGGTAGTAATTCTGGCAGAGTAACAGTAAAAGTGGGAGAATAGTTACCCTTTTTACCTGGGTACTGTTCCCTATTTATAGGGAAGTGAAAGTGGGAACTTTGCACAAAGTTCCAATGTGGGACTTTGTGCAAGTCGTTGTGGTGGCGACACGTGTCCTGGAGATTAGGTTTGGCAGCTGGGAGCTTCGGCAGGTGTCTGGCACCTCAGAAGTGTGTCTTCCTTTGGCACGGGAGAAGGCGTGGCTGCCTTGGTGCTAGTCGCTTTGATGCTGGGTCTGCTCGGTTCATTATGGTGTAAACAAGTTGATACATTAAATTCCTAGGTTATTTTTGCGCGGATCGATCAGACTCTGACTCATTACTCAGATTTTAAAGTTGTGGTGCCTAAAATCCAAGAACCTGAACCTAATACAAGCTCTAAGCAGAAATTTCACACCTTATGAAATACTATATTTCAGGTATGGACTATGCAGGCCAGGTAGGAGCGGGGCATTTCTACCACATGTTCTATGAAGGCGCTCTAACAAACTTTGAAATCGGGGAAGAAGGAGAAGAAGCTTCAAAGCTTTACCCAGAAGTGAAATACACTCGCATGAATGAATACTTAAAAATTTATGTATGAGAAACAAAACAAGGTGTTTAATAATAGTTTTTCAAAGAAGTGTTTAATGATCACTTTCATGAAGGATATTACAGCTTTCTTGCAGCTATTTTGTGTATGTAATACAGCATATTACACACGTATTATCTATTGTTATTGTTATAAATGGGGGCGGATTAGTGACATTATATTTTATACACAAGCACTATGATTGTATTGAAGTACTATAAAATACAAAAAGGCAATTTAGTGCCATAGGGGTTTAGTCTAACGAGTGCCAAAGAAAAAAACTAAGGCATCTAATTGGGTTTGAGCTAAAAGTGAGAGAAAAGAGAGTTAGAGTTTGTGAGAGAGCAAAGGGGGTTCTTCATTGTAACCAAAGAGGTTCTTTCTTACTAGTGAGTTTCTCGGGGTTACCAAAGAGGACGTAGACACAATGCCGAACCTCTATAAATTCTTGTGTTCTTTGTGTGTGTGTGTGTGCTTTATCTTTATGTGGCTTGTGTGTGGTAATTGCATAATCCATCAACGACAAAGTCTAGGGTTGTTTTCGCACAATACACACTTCTTCCCTTTTGTAGAAATAAACAAGCGTGCACATTTATGGGCTTAGACTGAGTGAAAAGGATGGAAACCCATGTTAAACAGTCCTAGATTAATAATGGGATCTATCAAGCCACATTAAGCTGCACCATCCAGCTTAAAGCTAGTGCTCCACTTTTGGGCTTCGCACTTATGTTTTGGAACAGTGCCACCAACACTTTCGACTTTCGAGTTGGTCCAATGTCCATATCAATCCTAGACCTGGCAGTGGTCTTTGAATTTAGGCCTCATGGGAGGATGGCCGATTGTTTGAGATTTCCAAACGACCGCCCAACGGCGGAGAAATGTTCCTAAGTCTGCCCAAATTGATTGACGAAGTCAAGATCGAGGCACTCACCATCATACCACTCTTTTTCCTTTCACGACCATCAACCACGAAAGTTCACACGCCACAAAAGCGCTCACACTAAAAAGGACGATTTTGTTGCCAAATCAGCTCGACTCATCAATTATTTAACTCCGAAGAATCCACCCAATTGGCCAAAAAGATTTAGCGTCCAACAACAACTAGTAGTAGTAAGTAGTGGAAAGAGACAGAGATTTTTAGGACATGGGGTATGGAGACTACCCAACAGTGGGCATGTAGGAAGTAGATGTGGTAAAAGAATTATCAGAAATAAATTAGTTGTGAGATTTAATCAGAGCTATTAATAGTACTTCAATCTAATGGTTCAAAATTTGTATAAAAAATAGAGTGTTTGGGATCTGCCCCGTATATCAAGTTGGTAAATCCCAATATACTTGCAGTATGATCATGAAACGTTAGTTGAACAGCCTGCGAAACAAAAAAAAAAAAACAAAGGATGAAATGTCTCGTGCACCGTCAACCACTAGAAATTGAAGGAAGTTGAGGTTCTACCCCAAAACCAATTGGCAATGTGGGACTCTTTACCTTCACATTTTCACACGCCCCCGCACGTATGGCGAATTTTCAAGCTTAACACGTGGACATCACATATTGGGTGACGTGGAGCATGTGCGGCCGTTGGGCTTTCACACGTGGGCTAACCCGCTCTGATACCATGAAGGAAGTTGAGGTTCCACCCCAAAACCAATTGGCAATGGGGGGAGTAACCTAACTTCTTATAAGCTCTTGCTAGGTTTCTTAACTTTCTAATGTGAGACTCTTTACCTTCACATTCTCACATAAATTTGATTCAACAGTTTTGCTGTTTTTGTTGTTGAGTCTATATATAGCTAGCTAGCCCACCAACTATTTGATGAAGAGTAACTTGTACTGTATTACAAAAGTACAAACCCTAGCTTGCAAAGGAAACATAGGTCACCACCAAGTGAGAAGTCTCTATATAAATATAGGTCTCTTCAGTCCTTCATATTCGCAAGAAAGAACACATTAAGATCGAAATGGGAAAGAGCAAGGTGCTTGTGGTAGGTGGAACTGGGTACGTGGGGAGAAGGATTGTAAGGGCAAGCCTAGCCCAAGGCCACTGATTTCCAAAGCCTTGTTGATGCTGTCAAGCTTGTTGATGTTGTCATCTGCCCCATATCTGGGGCTCATAATCGGAGTCACAACAATTTGATGCAGCTCAAGCTTATTCAAGCTAGCAAAGAAGCCGGAAATATTAAGGTATTAGTGATCGATCTCTAAAAATCATATATGTGTAATAGGCATATATACAATTTACAAATGAATGGATGGATGTTCATTTGCTCCGTGTGCGTTTTCACTCTCATGTTACTACACATCACGTTTTATTTTTTAAAACTTATTAATATCCTATACCTAAAATATAAACACATTATTCATTCATATTATCATATTGATTAGCAATACCGTGTGATGGCAAAATTATTGGTTATAATGTCACCCCAATACGTAGTGTTACAAACCCAAGTGTTATAATATTGGTGAATGATATCGATATATTTAAGAGATTTAGGGTATACACGTACACGTTATAAAATAAGCGGATTGATTGTGACGCTCACACCAAAAATTTCTTCACCTACCGGTGTTCCGGTCACACCGAAATTTTTTTTCGAACTCTCAGTCGTGACAATATTTTATCTATCTTTATAGCTACCTTTCATTTTTTGGAGTAGACCTTCTAATTATTTTTCATTATTGCTCGTGTCAGGTGGCACTTGTAAGTATCTAGTTACCATTAATAGAAATGATATGATTTTACTTAAGAAGTGGTTTAACTTTTTCCTGATGAGGAAGAGAATAAAGAAAAAGTGGCTTATGGTATCGAAGGTCAGGGTGGTGGGTGGTTAATAGTGATATTCC
Organism: Prunus dulcis; assembly: GCF_902201215.1. Taxonomy (NCBI): domain Eukaryota; kingdom Viridiplantae; phylum Streptophyta; class Magnoliopsida; order Rosales; family Rosaceae; genus Prunus; species Prunus dulcis. The sequence continues at coordinate 2,286,891 of NC_047654.1, forward strand.
AAGTCTTCAATATGAAAAGAAACAAAGTGAGTCCTAAATATTATTTGATACTAAACTTATGACTCACTTATTATTATGTATTGTTAGTGAGGCTATAGTTTCCTAAGTGATCTCAGTGTGATGTCTCAAATTAAATTGGGACAAATATATATGCCCCTATGCATTTGTATGGAATAAGAATTTCTTATTAAGTAAAGAGAAACCGTAATTACTACCACACTTTGAACCAAGTAAGATGTCCTACATCTTTTTTTCTTTTTTAACAAGAAATAAAATTATGGAGTTTCACTATTATGCACAATATAGGGGTCTAAATTATAAAATATAAAAAAACCCTACATGAAATGGAATTTAGAAACACACTCAAAGCCTATTTACAACATAACAAAGAGGCTTCGAACTTCCTATAAATTACAAAACTGCCATCGATTTCTTAAAACAAGTCCAACCCTAAAACCTCATTAAAAAACTCAAAATACTCAAACGGGCATCACAGTAATTTAATAATGAAAATCAAATTCAATAGGACCAGCTGTTCTCTTGGGTTTTTTGTGGGTTTGTTTATAGAAATTAAATGGTGTATGATTTATCTATATGCTAATAATGGGTATATACCTCATAAAATTACAATAGGATCCCACAACATGCAAGTACTCTGTGTTGCTTATAGAGAGAAATCAAAGAAGCAAACAATAGCCAACGAAGTCTAGCTCAGTGGAAAATGACCTTTACTTGTAGACCGAAGTTCTTAGGTTCGAATTCCTATGGCATCATAGTTGTGTGTGTATGAGAAATCCCTCTCCCATGTGGTTTGGACTATCGCTTGTACTAAAAAATTGAAGCAAACTTGATAGCGATTATTTTCACAGCAAATTTGATAGCGTTTATTTTCACAGCAAATTTGATAGCGTTTATTTTCGCATCACAACAATTTCAAACTGGCCCTAACTCACGTGGAAAAATGGAAGAAGATCACTCTTTCTTGGATCCAGGCTTGTATGGCCATGCTTTGGCTTTCTTAGTTAGGTATTTAATTGCTCTCGCGGGCCGACTCCTTGCTAATGGCCCAACTTTAACATATTTATTTCAAATGTGGTACATCTAGTTATTTCAAATTTAGTCAATCAATGTTGTTTTTATAGAAAATTTAGTATTGTTATCAAATCCAAATCCTTTCTTTCAAATTCCTTCATCCAAATGGACTTTTAGCAAAAAAACAAAAACAAAAACGAAAAACAGGAACCCTGATTTGCTGGTTGTGTTCTTCTGAACCTATTGGAAAAGTTGTAAAAGATTTTTATTACAAGAAAATGCTAGCATATTATTTGGCCATTGAGATTTCTGATAGCAAAACAACATACCTCAAGCTGCTCTTGCAATCTGTTTTGTACTTCAATTTGACACTTGAGTGCCTCAGAAAATGGAAGTGTTCTGTTTTCAGCATTTTCGTTCATTAGTATCCAAGCGGGTTCATAAGGAAAATGAGCATAACAATCTTAAACCAAAAGCATTTTAATACGTTTAACGGCGATATAATCCAAAAAGATTTTTCAAGAATATAGAAAACCAACTCCGTTTTCATGAAGAAAGACCAGCGTTCTTTTTCACGAGTCTAGAAGAGAATGAGATGGCAACAAGAAGAAAAACTTTCTGCTAAAAGCATATTCTCTACTATAAGAAACGTTTTGCATACTTGTAATGACCAATTATTTTAATTTGTTTCTCCCTTTGATTCATTTAACATAAGAAATATAGTACATTGACCGAAGCTACATTTCACAAATAGAGGCCTCATTTTTATACAGCACAAAGTAAAAAGAGAGTATATAAAACAAAATGATCCAATAGACATCAATGGCAACATCAATATCCAAAGCACCAGAAGTTTTTGTTATCTAAGCTAGTGACTGAAACCTCAGAAGGAAGGCTAGCTAATGCTAACACATGAACCAAACTGTAAACTATGTATTAGCTAAGTAATCAAATTGCAGTTGATGATAAGTGATGGGTTTTAGAAGTCTGCTAGGGTTTTTAACTGCTAGCAGTGGCACGCTCATATACAAAAGTAAATTGACTTGTTAACCACAAATGGTTCTCAAGTTAATGGGGAATTTTACCCAACAAATCACTATTAGATCAAAACGAGTGAAGAATTTGGCACGCCCAGTGGGACTTCTCTGTATACATACTCCTAAAAGACATATTTTAGTATATGAATATTGGAAGTTCTAGCCAAAATTCATACTTTGCCATGGAGAGAGATCAAGCAGCTCTCCAAAAAGGACATGAATCATAGGAAAGTGATGCTAGACATTCAGCCCATGGCAGCACCAGGAGTAAACATTCTAGGTCTAGTTCCAGAAGGATAAACCAAATATAGGATGTTGTATGTCTTTACAGGTGATGTTTGCAAAATTTGTGGAAAAAGGTGGTATTTCCAATTAAAATTAAAAAAGCAGTGGCATAAAGCACTATTTCCCTTTATAAGGTCAGGTTTTTTGTGCGAATTTTTTTGGTTCAACATATATATACACATTCAGAGGGAAAAGTGGTACAATTAGATCGATATGGAAAAGAGCAAGGTGGGGCGTAGGATTGTTGCTGCAAGCCTATCCCAAGGCCACCCAACGTATGTTCTTCAAAGGCCAGAGATTGGCCTTGACATTGATAAGGTCCAAATTCTCTTGGCATTCAAGAAGCAAGGGGCTCACCTTGTGGAGGGCTCATTTTCTGATCTGGAAAGCCTTGTCCGTGCTGTCAAGCTTGTTGATGTTGTCATCTGCCCCATATCTGGGGTACATATGGTATTTATGCAAATTGCCCAAATTTTTGTATTTGTCATTTGTTGGGAAAATATCTATCCAGAGTACTTCTTCCAAAACATGTCTTAATGATTCTTGTTGTAAAGTCAACAATGTGGATCCCAAAATGGCAAGCCCCACTACTCAATTGATTGAAGAATATTAATGATGTTTGTCTGTCAATTATTCGAGTGAAGCCAAATGCTTGTGAAGTGAACAGCCAATGTCTTTGGCCTATAGATAGATACCTCCATCAGTAGAAGAGTACGCTTAGAGAAGAGGAAGAAAAGGAAGAAAGAGGGTGAGTGTGTGGAGAGGAAAGAGAGCATAGAGAAATTCTCTAAGAAAGAAAATTCAGTGAGCATACATATTGTAAACACTAAAGTTGTAGCCTTATTATTTTATATAGTGGAAAAGTTACTGCTGCTGGTCTCTGAGAACGTAGGCATAGCCGAACCTCTTTAAATGCTGTGTCTCATCTACTTTACATGCAGCTCAATATTCGCACATATTCCAGTTCATTTTATAACACGTTATCAGCACGAGAAGCTCTCATGTATAATTTTTATGCTGCACTATTATTTATACTATAACCATTATGTTGACGTAAGGAAGAAAAGTAGTGGAGGAGCTGTGGTCTGCTAGAGAGATATATGAGCAAACCAACTGGAAGGATAATCTCCCTGTCTCTAAACTTTTCCATTATTTTATTATTTCTTTACAATATTTCATACATAGTAAGATTAGTGCAGGTGTACTGCTGACATTGGAAAAGCAGAGGCTAATTCAAACATGCACAAAACCAATTTAATATGACACTACTACAAAAAAGCAAAAAGACGACGGTAAATCACCGTCGTGTATTCAGTTTTTCAGCGGTCGTGGAATCCACCGTCATCTTTTCCCTAATAAACCACGACGCTAAATCCCCGTCGTCGTTAAAATATACAAAGTCATCAACAAATAAAAAACGACGTCTTTTTACTGCAAAAAGATCGAAAAAAAGCAGTCGGGGATGAGAATATACGACCAACTCTCTAAACAAACCGTCGTTAAAAAGGAAAAATATGACACATATTAACAGAACAAGGCCGCAAGATAGACATACAACGACGAAAATTAAAATAAGGCGCCGTTAAATATCATTTTCACGACAATAAAAAATATGACGTCTTTAAATACATTAGAAGACGACGTTATTGATTCCTACTACGTCGCCTATATAAAAACAGCCGTCGTAAAATAAATTTTCCACTTCGATTTTTCAATAAAAGATGACGTGGAAATAGTTGTCAGTGTCATTATTTACGACGTATGTATTTAAAGAGTAGACGTTGAACAACGAAACAACGTCGGTTACAAATATATGAGAGTCGTATTACAAAATTTATACGTCCTATTTTCAGAAACAAACAACGACGATAAATATTAGGCGTTGTTAAATAAAACAACGTCGAAAACAAATAAAAACAGACGTGTTTAGTCTGCTAAAGTTTTAAAAAATAGTCGAGGATGAGAATAGACGACCAACTCAAACAAATAACCGTCGTTAAAAAGGAAAAAATGACACATATTAAAAGAACAAGGCCGCAAGATAGACATACAACGACGACAACTAAAACACTACGCCGTTAAATATAATTTTCACGACAAGAAAAAATATGGCGTCTTTAAATACATGAGAAGACGACGTTATTGAAATCTACTACGTCTCTTATTTACAAACAACCGTCGTGAAATAAATTTTCCACTTTGATTTTTCTAAAAAAGATGACGTGGAAATAGTTGTCAGTGTCATTATTTACGACGTATGTATTTATATAGTTGGCGTTGAAATGCGAAACAACGTCGGTGGCATTTATATAGTCGACGTTGTATTTATATGTATTCATTACTCACGCCGCACTTATTAATGTAGACGACTTTGAACTTCTAAACAACGTCGGTTCCAAATAAATGAGAGCCGTATTACAGAACATATAGACGGCGTTGATTATGATGAGAGCCGTATTACAAATAGCGTCGTTTAATTGATATTAGACGGCGGTTATAATGAATTACCGTCGGAATTCATTTCGTTCCTCTTCGTTTATAAAAGAACTTACGACGTGGAAAATGTATGATGACATCGTATTTTTGAACGTTCAGATTATTTATCTAGTTTTTTAGACGTCGGTATTATGGGATTGGAGTCGTGTTATTTAGAATTACATGGCGGTTCTTAATCCTTCCCCGGCGTGATATCCTGAATAATTGCTTCACAATAGCGTCGTGGTTCTTCATTGTTACGTTGCTTTAAGACGTCGGTAAATATGCTGAATAACTGGTTCACAACAACGTCGTGTTTTATTTGAACAGACGTCGTTTTTATGCAGAATATAATGATGTAATCTGGAACCAGTATTTTTTGCACTGATTGTTTTGTGGCCAAAACCTGTATAATGAAAGTGTAGAAATCACATTACAATATATTACAAAATTAATGTCATACACTGCCAATTACATAAGCATCATTCAATCCATATATCTTCACACCCACCTCGAATATTTTGACCACCTAACTCACCCACCAGTTCATCAAATGTGTCAACATTTGGCATCCCTCTAGTAAATTGCTCACACTCAATTATCACATCACCTAAGACTTCATCACCAATAACATCATTATATTCTCTATTAGGCATTGATAACACTACAGACCAACCACAATGCATCGGGTCGTCAACAAAAAATATTTGTTTGACTTGAGAATCCAAAACA
>NC_047654.1:2292551-2453632 GCF_902201215.1 Prunus dulcis
TCCGTCAGATTTGTGATAGCCTCTTCCTTTATCCGTAGAATTTCAGAAGAAGAAGATGGGTTTCAAGAATGCGATAAAGAATAGAAATGGCTTCAAATGGCCTCTAAAGCATGAGCAATCGAATCAGTAGTTGCTGGGAGATATGATGAAGACATTGTTAATGCTTTGAACTATACAAGTCCTGCAGAAAGATAAAGGACCAAACTGTTAAAGAAACTGAAACAACGACGGTTTTTTGTTATACCGTCGTCTTTTCTCGTCGTCTATATTAAGGTAAGATGGCGGTAGATTTATAATTACCGACGTAGATTATTTTGTTAAACGTCGTTAAGTGTAATACAACCGACGTGGATTTTATTTTTAAATTATAAATAGAGTTTTTTTTTCCAGAATTCTTTCAGTTTTAGTTTTCAATTACAAAGCGTGATAAATAAATTTTTCTTTCCCGAGGAAATTTAAAATGAGGGAAATTAATGTTCTAGAATTTGTAAACTAACACGACGCAATATTACTAACCCGAGGAAATTATAAATAGATTTTGCTGGTACGATTTCGTAACCCTTGGGTTCTCAGAAAAATCTGATTATGTCGGCGGTTTTCTATATAAACCGTCGTGGTTATTTCAATTCTTGTCATTAAGTAGATCTACCGACGTAGGATAAGAAAATCAAAGAAAAAATTGTTAACAAAAATTCTTATTAAGACGACGGTTTAAATTAAAGGTACGACGTATAAAATGAATAAATACGACGTTAAATTTTATAGTATGATTTAAAGATAACGTCGTAGAACTATACGAGAATGACGTCGATATATTTATATTTTACGTCGTTGTACATTAATTTAATACGGCGATATTTTGTATTTTAAAGCCGTGGATTTGTTTGTAATTATACGGCGTATTATACGAAAACCTCGTCGTTTTATTTTATGAGTAAAAACAGCGGCTTTTATTGAAATCGTCGTCTTTACTTTCTACGTCGGTCGATTCATAACTTCTGCCGTTCTTTGTTGGCTTTGATTTTTCACTGCGGAAATCTGTTTCAAATAGACGTCGGTTGTTTAATTAGGTACGTCGTTGTTTTTGAACAACCATTTGAATCTCCATTTTTAGTTGTCTAAGGTGGTATTACACGACGGTGTTTTTAGAACCGTCGTCTTTTTAAAAAACACGACGGTTTTCACTTAGACCATCGTTGTTTTCTGGTCGTCCTTTTCACTTTTTGTAGTAGTGTGATAAGATATGTTGGAAAGCTGTTTTTGGTTTAATATATTATATTGGCAAAAAGAAAAGAACATATGCAATTGGGAGCATGCATATGCACAGAACACATCCTTATCATTCGATTATTGTTTACTTTTATATATGGTTATCTTATATATATATAATTATATATTATATTTATTTGCTTTCTTATTACTAACCACTAATAAAACTAGACGGTTTCACTTCCTATATTTTTAGTGGTGGTTTCCACATTTATTTTATTTACTGTATGGTGTAGGTTTATTATCCATACGACATTATTTATTTAAAAGGGTGGTGCGGGTTTATCGTCCACGCCTTTACTTTTATTTAAAAGTATGGAGTAGAATTAGTGCTCATACAAGCACATTTACTTTATTAAATATGATGTGGAATTAACCCTCATACTTTATGAATTTACTTTATTGCACATTTACTTTCATTTAAAGTATGGTGTGGGATTAATGTCCATACAGCAAGCAATTTACTTTACCGCACATTTAATTTTATTTAAGATATTTTGCGGGATTAACGTCCATACAACAAGCAATTTACTTTACCGCACATTTAATTTTATTTAAAGTATGGTGTGGGTTTATCGTCCATACCATCAATTTATTTACCATCAATTGATTTACAAGCAATTTATTTTATGGATTAATTGTGCGGTATGATGAGTTTTTACAGTATGCAGATCATGACCAGGAGTTCCTTGATCCTCATCATACAATTACATCAGGACATGAAGATCTTTGATGATAATAATGATATGAGAGCTGGCAATCTCTCCGGTACTATATTTGTAAACAAGTGATCGGACCTGAAGATCCTTGATCCTTGACATGTAAATAAGGACTTGGAGTTCCTTGATGATGCAACAGTACCGTGTTGGTTAAAAGTGCCGTACGCATAAATTATAAGTGTACTGGCAAATGTACTATACACATGAATAGATACGTATTCATGACTTGATGAATAGTATCGTATACATGAATAGTTACGTATGCATAAATATTAACCATTTTTGGTAAACCCTCACTATATACAAGGGAACATACAGTTCCTTAAACTCATGGATGAGCAATTAAATGAGATGCCAGAAGTTCCTCAAAATATGAACACTTATGTAAGGGCTTGAAATCCCGAAATATGTATAGAAAATTGTAAAAATGTCCATACCATGAGAATATGTGATTTTGGCATAAAGTTCAAAATCTGACAATATTGAGAACTTGAAGTTCCTATAGTTAATGGGCAACCCTTGAGGTATTATTGCAAATTGTGGTACACCACATATTTCTTTGGCATAAGAAAATAATGAATTTAATAAAGTTCGATTCTGTTACAATCGACACCTCAAGGAAGAAATATATTTTGTGAATTCCAGTTGTTAAGAATACACCGTGAAAAGGATAATATCAGGATAAACCTCAAATGATGAATTGAGGCTCCCCCACATATTTTGTTATATCTGGGCCAGAAGCCCATAGATCCAAATATGTGAGAAATCCTGAACCTGAGGTTTTGGGTAGATAGTAGTTAATAATCTTCACTACTATATTGCCATATTATCATGATTTTTACTCAATTCATATTTCATGTCCATTTGAAAAGGGCGAATAAATTCTGAGTTTGTGTTTAGCCCGGCCAAAAGTTACGGGCTCACATGCATTGAAATATGAAATTTGGGAGAGTCGATGTGGTTATTTGAACCTATAAGGCACAAGGTTCCAAACCGTCATTTTGAAAAGACGTAAAAACCACAGGTGCAAGTTTAAGAATGTGCGCAATTATTATAACAGGAAAGGAGCATACAACAGATAGATTTTTTCCACCTGCAATGAAGGTGCAGGCCCTGTAAAATCTATAAAATTACATTATGTTCTGGAAGCCTCTGAAGGAAGAGGACGACGCCTCTTAAGCTTAGCCATGAGCCTCTCATGGTCTCCCAAAATTCTTTCATTGGAGACCTGCAGCATGTCTAGCCTTCTCAGTGTATCAACGGAGTACGAACTCACCAGTTTCAACAAGGCATTATTCTCTTCTTTAAGTTTCTCAACCTCCTGTTGAGACTCATGAAGCATTCTTTGAAGAGACGAATTTTCAGTTGTTAGCTTCTGAACCTCGTTTGCTCTAGCACGCAAACGATCAGCCATGTTAGAAACAGAAGCAGCACTCTGAATGCTAAAAGCCATTGAGTCATCAATAGCCTCTTCCTCAGACCTCCCTGTCAACAGCATTTCATCCATTGGAATAATGAAATTCCTAGCTACTATGACAGCAGTAGCATCATTCATCATCACAGAATCATTAACTGTGAGATGACGATTTTGGGATACAAAGGATGGACGCCAAACTTTGGCGTCATTGGTTGTTGTGGGAGCATCATTTAAATTGAAATAATTTGGGCAGGAAGAAGAGGAAGCCATTTTAAGAAGGTTTCGAAGAAAGTCTTAGAAAAACTAAAGTTTCAGAAAATGAAGGAAGTTGAGTTGAAACGCAGTTGCTCCAATCAAGTTTTGCAAAGGCAATATCTATAGACGAAAATGTGGCAACATTTCCAGGATCCCAATATCTTCTCAGATCCCCATATTATCTTTTTCTTTCCCAGATTCCAAAACTTCACGCGGCCTCTAATAATGTTTGTCGGCACTTTCGGCGTTTTCAAGTATTATTTTCGTCAAAGCCGATCTTGCTTTGCGGATTTCACGGAGCTACTTTTTCAAAAGCACCCCGAGAATCTCGCAATTTTCCTATGGTTAATTTGAAATTCATTGGTTCTACCTATTCCTCTTATTTGTGTATAAATATGTTACTAACGAAATTTTCTTTGCAGAAGACATCCAGTTTTCTCCATACCTAGTGATGCGATATCTACTTGTTTTTCTTATCAGTGAGCACTCAATATGCTCGAGAAGCAAGACTATCTCTGATCATCCATTCAGGAAGCGAGACTATCCCTGATCACGTTTCCGCTACATCAGGGAACTGTGAAGGCGACCTTATGCTCTAATCTCCTGAGGTCCTTCTAGACTAGGAGAAATGAGAGCTTGTTGTCTGCTCCCACCAGCTTCCTTCCTTGATTGCTTACCTTATCTTGCAATCAATATCACAATTTTTGTATCTTTTTCTCTTTTTATAACTCTCTGTTCATAAGGGATTTTATTTCTTTAGAATGAACATCTGAAGAAAGAATCCATGAAGTGATCCTAACTCTGAGGGTTATTTGTTTTGACAGAGGCAAAAGAATTGTGATTTTTGCTCTTGCAGGATATAACTAGATCATCAAGCGCTACATTATATTTACTGGGCCGATACGAGCTTGAATGATACTTGAGAAAAGTTTCTCCCACCTAAGGATGTAAGCAATACTTGTGTTATTTTATGCTTATATACTTATTTGATATTTTATCTTGAAAGGTAACCAAATGGGGAGATAAGTCCGTTCCAAAAGAATGGCTTGTATGTATCCATGAATTATTAATGCAAATTTTACAGATTGCAAGTTGGATACATTGATAATACACTGCACAGATTAAAGTCCCATAAGAACAAAATATGGGTATAGCAGTGATCAATATGATGCACGCCTGTTGCGTAGCAAATGATATGGATTGAAGTCCCGAAAGGACAATCCTTTAACATGTCAATATTGATATTGTGCACGCCTAATGCGTAGCAAATTATATGGGTTAAAGTCCCAGAAATTAATTGACATGTATGTATTAATCTGTGGCATGCCTGCAGCATGACAGATATATGGGTTCTAAATGTTCCAACTCCCTAAATGGAGATTATCCACGCCCTACTATAAAATAACGCTCCATTGGAGGTTATAATCCACATTCTCACATCATAAAAGCCCCCTGAAGTGGCTTGGGTACCCAAAAGCAAAGAAATGCTTATAATTGATGCATGCGCATGCACATGAGAATGGTGGGATCATGAATTGATGAATGACAAATTTTGATTTTGGAGTAGCTACTCAAATCATCAATGGGCTGTGTTGATTGGAACCACGTTCAATTATTAAATGTCGACAATATCATTGGCCAAAATGGAATGAGGCAATTCCATTATAGATGAGAATGAACGTGAAAGAACAAACCCACAGTACGAACCCCAAAAGATGTTAATACTGAAAGTTATACTTGGGTGTTCGGAATAAAAGGGAATATACCTACTTTGTATGACACAATGTTTCTGGCAGAAACAAGGAATGTTGGGTTTTCTCCATATTTACAGATTCAATTGTGCCCCTTTATTGCACATTTACGGAGACCAACATGTTATCTTTAAGGGTTATTAAATGCACGGAGCATATCACCAGAAGTGATTCCCTAAAGATGTATAAATAGCAGGGTTAAAGCTATATAATGTGTCATAAAGTTTAATCGCTTAAACAAAATCCCTGAAAGGATTGCAATTGCATGAAGCAAGTCCCTAAAGGACATGTGCCTGAAGCACAAAACCTACTCAATTCTAAATACGCATAAATTGCCTCAGTGAGTACATTGATTATAATATGTTTGCAACATATTGAAACTCTTGAAGAGTTCAAGAAATATTTGTCTCGACTTAAAGATCGAGCATTATGCCAACAAGATTCTTGCTTATACTAAGAAAGTATTGAAGCATTTTTATGAGGATTATCCGTTGGGCACTTTAAGGATTTTCCGGAAGTATATTGGACCGGACATCGTATTTTCCAGATAGAGCTCAACTCCATCACCATCATTTTGGGATGATGTGAGGCATATTTGATGCTATCTCCGCATAACACCATGTACGGGCATATTCTTTTCAAGTGAACTTACAAATAGCCCAGGTTTTGTTGGAAACGCGGACTCTGAAAATTTCTATGATTTACATAGAGATAGCTCACTGGAAATATATTTACTTACTCAACTACGAGAATTGTTAATGGCTACATCCTCCACTCACTCCGAAAGATTCTCACTCCAAAAGATAGTCATGAAGACATCAGGGGGAGATATTAATCAGGGGGAGCATCCAGAAGTATGCTATACTGATTGTTGTACTCTTCTTTCTTCCTTCCATCAGTTTTCTACCTCACTAGGTTTTCTCCAAGCAAGTCTTTAATGATGCAACAATATCATTTGTGGTCTCCAAGGGGGAGTGTTGTAAAGTCAACAATGTGGATCCCAAAATGGCAAGCCCCACTACCCAATTGATTGAAGAATATTAATGATGCTTGTCTGCCAATTATTCGAGTGAAGCCAAATGCTTGTGAAGTGAACAGCCAATGTCTTTGGCCTATAAATAGATACCTCCATCAGTAGAAGAGTGCGCTTAGAGAAGAGGAAGAGAAGGAAGAAAGAGGGTGAGTGAGTGGAAATGAAAGAGAGCAGAGAGAAATTCTTCAAGAGAGAAAATTCAGTGAGCCACACATATTGTAAATACTAAAGTTGTAGCCCTATTATTTTATATAGTGGAAAAGTTACTGCTGCTGCTCTCCGAGGAAGTAGGCATAGCCGAACCTCGTTAAATGCTGTGTCTCATCTACTTTACGTGCAGCTCAATATTCGCACATATTCCAATTCATTTTATAACAATTCTTGCTTTCTTCCTTCTTCTTTTTTTCACTTTTTCTTCTTTTTTTATTTTTTGGTGTTTAATGCATACCAAGCTTTGAGATGACATTACGTAAAAATTGGTCATATATATTTTTTATAAGAAAATTGTTGCCTTCCTGGAGTGGGATTTGTCTTGTCATCGTTAGGTTAGACTAGCTTTGCTGGTGCAATGTCATCGTTTGGCATATACGTGGAACATTGTAGTCCATGACGTAGTCCATTGATTCGACATTTTTGTCCATGTTTTTCTTCTTGTGTCTATCGCATATATATATATATATATATATACACATTCAGAGGGAAAAGTGGTACAATTAGATTGATATGGAAAAGAGCAAGGTGCTTGTGGTTGGTGGTACTGGGTACCTGGGGCGTAGGATTGTTGCTGCAAGCCTATCCCAAGGCCACCCAACGTATGTTCTTCAAAGGCCAGAGATTGGCCTTGACATTGATAAGGTCCAAATGCTCTTGGCGTTCAAGAAGCAAGGGGCTCACCTTGTGGAGGGCTCATTTTCTGATCTGGAAAGCCTTGTCCGTGCTATCAAGCTTGTTGATGTTGTCATCTGCCCCATATCTGGGGTACATATTCGGAGTCACAACATTTTGCTGCAGCTCCAGCTTGTTGAAGCTATCAAAAGAGCCGGAAATATTAAGGTACAAACACTAATAGAAAAGCTTCATATAAGTCATGGATACACTCGTGGCCAGTGCTAGTGTCAGTCACAAACAACCTGTGGCCAAAGATCCTATTTGTATTAGGGATATATACATGAATTAAGCAAGGGTGGACAATTGCTCTATGTGCTTTTTGTTTCTCAAAAGGTTTTTACTCTCATGTTATTCTACAGGATTTTGTTTATTTTGCACTCATATAATAACACATGGATTAGTAACACTACATGACATAAAAGTTCTTGGGTGTGTAATATGTGGTGTTACTAATTAACTCAAATGTTAGTTGGATGACATTAATTAATAAATATACGCATTCTGAGGGGATTGGTAGTACCAATTACAACAGGATGGTCACACTGTAACATTTCTTTGTGTAATAGTGTCACGTCACATAAAAAACGTTTCAAATAATCTGGTAAGACAGCTTTATTTCCCCGTATAGGTCCTTATGGAGGAGCACCTTTTTTTCTTCATTATTGATATGAATGATATGATTTATCTTTTTTTGTTTCATATAAATGCAACTGAACTACAGGGGACGGAGTTTCTCATATACAAACTATCAAGGTGTTATGATGATTTGAATTTGAAATCACTGGTCTTCAAGTTAAGGCTCTTTACCATTGGGTTAGACCGCGTTGATGATTTAGCTTAATTATATATATTTTTTTTGTCACAACAACTTAGTTTAATTATTAGTGGTTTAACTTTTTCATTAATTAGGGTCTACTTCAATATTTGAAAACACAACTGATATTAGGGTGCTCATTTTCCCACTTCCTTTTTCTCCATTTATACTCCATTTTGTTTTTTTCAATACTTTTTACTATAACAAAAAAGGGAATGTAAGTGAATAAAAGATAAGTGGGAACATATAATTTCCAAGTAAAAGGAGTGTCAATAAATAAAAAGGGGAAGAGAAAATCAGCTCCCTTGATTTTATTGTTATAATAGAAGAATATTGTAATAAGAGCGCGCGACTTTAAATGCCTCAGCCAATTTATGCTGAGGAAGTGAAAGTGTTTTTTATAGGAGTCAGACTTGTCTTTTTAGTCTGAATAAGAACTGTGAATGATATTTTTGATATTTTTGGTCGTGACTCGTGATCAAATTAACATACTCATTACGAACTCATATATGTCACTTTTTTCCTGCCCTGGCTTTTTCTGTGTAGCGTTTTTTGCCATCAGAGTTCGGTTTTGATCCAGCACGTATGGGACATGCACTTGAACCTGGAAGAGTTTCATTTGATGAAAAAATGGTAGTGAGAAAGGCAATACAAGATGCTAAAATCCCCTTCACTTATGTATGTGGTGCCGCCTTCGCTGCTTATTTCGGCGGCAACCTTTCACAGATGGGGACACTCGTTCCTCCAAAGGAGAAAGTTCTTATTTATGGAGATGGTAACGCTAAAGGTACGCCAAAACTAATAAATTAAATTAAAACACCACTTTTCACCTCCATAAGCATTTACTATAATGCAGGCTAATAGTATATAGATACTTTGGTTTATGTATATATGACATAGAATTAATCATCTTTGTTGATCATCTTCATGTACCGTGCAGTATCTATAGTGGATGAAGATGACATCGCAGCATATACAATCAAAACAATAGATGATCCGCGAACATTGAACAAAACATTATACCTTCGTCCACCCGAAAACGAACTCAGTCAAAAACAATTGGTTGAGATGTGGGAAAACCTCATAGGCAAGAAACTAGAACATATCTCCATTTCAGAAGAAGACTTCCTTGCCTCTATGAAAGGTACGCATGATATCATATGAAATCTATTGAATGCACGAAAGTTACCAAGTTGCATCTATATATGGTTAACCTCGCCAATCAATCAGCTCCTTGAATGGATTTCATTGATCAGCACATTAAAATTCCTAGGTTATTTTTGCGCAGATCGATCAGACTTTGACTCATTACTCAGATTTTAAATTTTAACTCTTGAGTTGTGGTGCCTAAAATCCAAGCTCTAAGCAGAAATTTCACACCTTATGAAATACTATATTTCAGGTATGGACTATGCAAGCCAGGTAGGAGTGGGGCATTTCTACCACATGTTCTACGAAGGCACTCTGACAAACTTTGAAATCGGGGAAGAAGGAGTAGAAGCTTCAAAGATTTACCCAGAAGTGAAATACACCCGCATGAATGAATACTTAAAAATTTATGCATGAGAAACAAAACAAGGTGTTTAATAATAGTTTCTCAAAGAATACATTTATCTTGTGATCACTTTCATGAAGGATATTACAGCTTTCTTGCAGCTATTTTGTGTATGTAATACAGCATATTAAACACGTATTATCTATTGTTATAAATGGGGGTGGATTAGTGACATTATATTTTATACACAAGTTTTGACATAATTTTTGGGTCAATAGATTACTCCATTTTTAATGAATGATTTTAAATCTAAGATGGGATCTATCATGCCATATTAAGCTCCACCATCCAGCATAAGGCTGATGCTCCACTATTTTAATGTATGGGGAGGAGATCAAACTCGAGCAAACATAGGCGTTCGAGTGGGAGGTGCGAATCCAACGCAGATTCGTGGCGAATTAGAATAGATTTTTTCCTAATTTTGGGGTCTTTTAAGTTTCCTGTTCCTTTGTATGATTGTACTAAAGTACTATAACATATAAATAGGCAATTTAGTGCTAGGGTTTAATCTAACGAGTGCAAGAGAAAAAACTAAGGCATCAAATTGGGTTTCAACCAAGGGTAAGAGAAACGAAAGCTAGAGTTTGTGAGAGAGTAAAGGGGATTCTTCATTGTAATCAAAGAGGTTCTTTCTTACTAGTGAATTTCTCGGGGATCACCAAAGACGACGTAGACACAACGCCGAACCTCTATAAATTCTTGTGTTCTTTGTGTGTGTGTGTGTGTGTGTGTGTTTTTACTTTTCGGTTGATGTGTGTGCTTTATCTTTATGTGGCTTGTGTGTGGTAATTGCATAATCCATCAAATGACAAGGTCTTGGGGTGTTTTTACACAACACACACTTCTTCCCTTTTGTTGAAATAAACAAGCGTGAACATTTATGGGCTTAGACTGAGTGAAAAGGATGGAAACCCATGTTAAACAGTCCTAAATTAATAATGGGATCTATCATGCCACATTAACCTGCACCATCCAGCTTAAAGCTAGTGCTCCACTTATGGGCTTAGCACTTATGTTTTGGAACAGTGCCACCAACACTTTCGACTTTGGAGTTGGTCCAATGTCCATATCAATCCTAGACTATCATGATCCGATTCGAAAATAAGGAATATTCTCGAATCAGGGTGTGAGTCATACCATAGTCATAAGAATAAAATCCTATAACCATGATATGATGAGAAAGAGAGCCACAAATGAAAACAAATTTACTTAACACCACAAAATCAAAGTCGCAGTATAGCTCGTAGTTAAATACACACTAAGATCTTTATCAAACGGTTGACTACTTACAAATGTTAATTACACAAATCGTCAACAAAAACCTAGTAGCTTGGTTGAAACCCGCTTCTTCAAACTTCGCCTTGAATCATGCACAATCTATTAGGGTATGAGCATTCTAATGCCCAATAGAGTTCCGTCAAACCCCTCAAGGTCAGCTACCACAGTTAATCAAAGTGTCATGCATCAAACAACGCAAGATATAGAAATTATGCAATCATACTAGATAAATAAATTTGCATATGCAGTGATGCCATGAACAAAATCCCTTCTAATCCCACTAATTCATATCTTAGGGCAACAAGCCTACATGTCCCATACCATTCGTTTTACCAATGTAGCTTTGAATACCCTAAAATATGAACTAGCGCTCATCCGTCTCTTAACCTATTTTTCTTTTGTTTACGAATTTCTCAACTTTCACTTTTCTTTAGAGGCCCTATTCCCATCACCTCAATATATTCAAGCTCTGCTCCCATCACTTGAATGTATTCCGCATTTTTACTCATATATATCTAAGGCCTTCTCCCACCCTTTAGATACACGTCAAACGACATACACCCCCTTAACACCACTGTATTTATAATGCATATGTAATGCAACGAAAACATCATTTATCTCTGTTGAATAATAATACAAATAATAAAAATAATATTGCAAGCTTCATCACATGAATAATAATATTCACCCAACATCAAATAAAATCCACGAAAAAACATCAATAATAGTATTCACATAACATCAAATAATATTCGCCGAGCAAAGCAACAATAATATTCATATTTATAGTACTATATATAAGCACCAAGATTAAAAGTGACATAGCCCAATCATTGGGAATCAGGAAACCCTACCTCAAGTCAAGCTAGCTAAAGTACCAAATTTACCCTTCGAAGATTCTCGGAGTTGTCGAATCTACACTTTTGATCCAATTCCTGAACAAATTCAAATCCAAACTATTATTGAGCAGTCTTCACTTTATTTCACCTAAGACCAACCTCAACCTGATGCATTTCAAAGATTTTGCGTAAAAATGACGAAAATGCCCCTAGGACCAACCCGGGGTCCAAATAGGCCAAATCTCGTCCAAAATAATCAAAAACTCTGTCCTATGCCCTGTCAACACCGAAACAAGGTCAACTACACCCATTATCCAAAAGTTACTATTTGGGTCTCGTGGGCCCCACAACAAATAATACTTTGTACTACCTCAGATTGACTCAAAACATATACCATTGGACTCAGATCGAGAAATTGAGTCAACTGTACCAAAAATATGGGGTGTTGGAGACATCCGGAACAGCCGCCACTCGCCGGAGCCGAGAGTGGGCTTGTTTCCGGTTACTATTCATCGTCTTCCCCAAAAATCCTGCAACTTCCCCTATTTTTAAGTTTAAATGTCAGATTTTGTGAGCCATTTTGACCAGCCAAACTTTAACAAAATTGGGCAAAATTTTAGTGGTTTTGAAGCTTAATAACTCTAGTTTCTAACCCAACAAACCACACTAAAAACGGAGATAAAACGAAGGAGAAAACTAGCTCCAAATTTGGACTCGTGGCTGGTTTTTCTGCAGAAAACAGATTTTTTTTTCCAAACTTTGCACCTGTGTTGGACCTATCAAAACTAAACCAAATTCAACGTAACCAACTTTTTTTTGTTCCTTGCCAATTCTAGTTTAAAAAACAGCAAATGGCTTCCTCAAACACTCAAAGGATTGGGAGAAAAATAGAGCCAAAGTGAGGCTCGCGGACTGCAAATTTCCAGATTTGGTTCAAAGTTGTTTCCAACCATTCTAACACCTCCAAGTTGTTCCTAAGGCTTCTAAAACACTTCTAAACTTCATACCTATCAATTAAACTCATCAAAAACTCAAAATGAAACCAAAATCAACAATACCCACACTTGAAAAATTGCTCTATCCACCCAACCCGAAAATAGAAATTCAACCTCTTCCAATTCAATTTCCCCATCACTCAAGAGACTCAAAATACTCTTTAAGGGACTAAAAACACATGAACACAAAGTTAAAAAACACAAGTTCGAAACTTGACTCACCTTAGAGATTTTTTCTTCTCTTATCTTCTTCTTTTTCTCCTTGTTCTTAATTTTCTTCTTCTTCTCTCTCTCTCTCTCTCTCTCCTACCAGCAACTCACCTCCCCTAGTTCTTAGCTTCATCAAGAAAAATCCCTTAGGCTAGGTGTCTCACCACTTAGACTAGGTGACTCATCCTCATCCCTTCATAATGGAAGCTTTGAAATGAGGCAATGGGGGAAGAATGGGAGGAGGATGGTTTGATTCCCTCCACGTTTCGGATTCTTCTTATCTTCTTATTTATTTATTTATTTATTTATAAATATTATTTGTTTTTGTTTTGGGCCTACAAGGATATTTTGGTAATTATTCACACATAAGGGTATTGTGGTCATGTTTGTCCAACTTCAAATTAAACACACTTAATTTAATGATCTCAATCCAAAGTCACTTGATGAAATACCCATAATCATTGTCCACCATAATTTTATTTTCACTAAAAAAAATGAAAATTCACCTTTAATTTTTCGAGGTATTTGGATTTAGGCCCCATGGGAGGATGGCCGATTGTTTAAGAGATTTCCAAAGGACCACCCAGCGGTGGAGAAAATGTTCCTAACTCGGCCCAAATTGATTGATGAAGTCAAGATCAAGGCGCTCACCATCATACCACTCTTTTTCCTTTCACGACCATCATCGACAACGAAAGCTAACACGCCACACAAGCGCTCACACTAAAAAGGACGACTTTGTTGCCAAATAAGCTCGACTCATCAATTATTTAACTCCGAAGAATCCACCCAATTGACCAAAAAAGATTTAGCGTCCAACAACAACTAGTAGTAGTAGGTAGTGGAAAGAGACATAGAGATTTTTAGCACATGGGGTATGGAGACTACCCAACAGTGGGCATGTAGGAAGGAGATGTGGTAAAAGAATTATCAGAAAAATAATAATAAATTAGTTGTGAGATTTAATCAGAGCTATTAACAGTACTTCAATCACAGCTATTATGCAATGTATCAATCATTAGCTGCAATGTGATCTGAAAGTTTTCATCTTATTACGTTAACCACAAAATCATACTAATAAACTAAAATTCGTAATACGTGAATATTACAGTCCATGAATTAATTGAAACCTGCAGAGCACTTGTAAGGGTCATAACTTGAATTAACACATCAACCACTTCTGTGATATTTAGGCACATCAACCACTTCTGGAATACTAATATATTTTATTTTATTGTTCGAAACCCTTGTACTATATGTCTCGTGCACCTTCAACCACTAGAAATTTGATTCAACATTTTTGCTGTTTTTGTTATTGAGTCTATATATAGCTAGCTAGCCCACCAACTAGTTGATGAAGAGTAACTTGTACTGTATTACAAAAGTACAAACCCTAGCTTGCAAAGGAAACATAGGTCACCACCAAGTGAGAAGTGTCTATATAAATATAGGTCTCTTCAGTCCTTCACATTCGCAAGAAAAAACACATTAAGATCGAAATGGGAAAGAGCAAGGTGCTTGTGGTAGGTGGAACTGGGTACGTGGGGAGAAGGATTGTAAGGGCAAGCCTAGCCCAAGGCCACCCAACCTATGTCCTTCAAAGGCCAGAGATTGGTCTCGACGTTGATAAGCTAGAAATGCTCTTGGGATTTAAGAAGCAAGGAGCTCACCTTGTGGAGGGTTCATTTTCTGATTTCCAAAGCCTTGTTGATGCTGTCAAGCTTGTTGATGTTGTCATCTGCCCCATGTCTGGGGCTCATAATCGGAGTCACAACATTTTGATGCAGCTCAAGCTTGTTCAAGCTATCAAAGAAGCTGGAAATATTAAGGTATTAGTGATCGATCTCCAAAATATCATATATGTGTGTAATAGGCATATATACAATTTACAAATGAATGGATGGATGTTCATTTGCTCCGTGTGCGTTTTCACTCTCATGTTACTACACATCATGTTTTAATTTTTTGAACTTATTAATATCCTATACCTAAAATATAAATACGATGTCCATTCATATTATATATCATATGGATTAGTAACATCATGTGATGGCAAAATTATTGGTTGTAACGTCACCCCAATATATGGTGTTACAAACCCAAGTATTATAATATTGGTCAATGACATCGATATATTTAAGAGATTTAGGGTATATACACACGTTATAAAATAAGCGGATTGATTGTGAGGCTCACACCAAAAATTTCTTCACCTACCGGTATTCCAGTCACACCAAAAAGTTTTTTCGAACTCTCAGTTGCGACAATATTTTATCTATCTTTATAGCTACCCTTCATTTTTTTGGAGTACACCTTCTAATTATTTTTCATTATTGCTCGTGTCAGGTGGCACTTGTAAGTATCTAGTTACCATTAATAGAAATGATATGATTTTGCTTAAGAAGTGGTTTAACTTTTTCCTGATAAGGAAGAGAATCAAAGAAAAAGTGGCTTATGGGTATCGAAGGTCAGGGTGGTGGGTGGTTAATAGTGATATTCCAAGTCTTCAATATGAAAAGAAACAAAGTGAGTCCTAAATATTATTTGATACTAAACTTATGAATTTAATTTACCACGGTTCAATACTTGGGTACAAAGGCTCATTGTCCTCGTTAATTCGCCTCACTCAGTAATCTACCCTAAAAGAGGAAAAAAATGAATTAATATTACATATAAATGTTTCCAAATTAAATACTTAAAAGAACACTAAGTATGATACAAACCACTGTATTTCTTACTCTTTTTGTTTCACTGGTTTTTTTTGTGCAGCGTTTCTTGCCATCAGAGTTCGGTTTCGATCCAGCACGTATGGGACATGCACTTGAACCTGGAAGAGTTACATTTGATGAGAAAATGATAGTGAGAAAGGAAATACAAGATGCTAAAATTCCTTTCACTTATGTATGTGGCGCCGCCTTCGCCAGCTATTTTGCCGGCAACCTTTCTCAGATGGGAACACTCTTCCCTCCAAAGGAAAAGGTGCTTATTTATGGAGATGGTAACGCTAAAGGTAAAAGTTTATAAATTAAGTTAAGCATCACTTTTTACCACTATAGGCATTCATATATAGAACATGTTTAGCAACGGATTTCTAGCTCAAGTAGTTAAGAGTATTCAACCCTGCATCCGAGGTCCTAGGTTCGATTTCCCTCTCGCTCAATATCACCTGTCTAAAAATATATATAGAAAATATATACTTCTATATTTGTTTCTGCATGCAAGAGCAATGATTTAAGTATATATGACATAGAATTAATCGTCTTAGTTTATGCTTTTCATGTACTGTGCAGTAACTATTTTGGAGGAAGATGACATCGCAGCATATACAATCAAAACAATAGATGATCCGCGAACATTGAACAAAACATTGTACCTTCGTCCACCCGAAAACGAACTCAGTCAAAAGCAATTGGTCGAGATGTGGGAGAACCTAATAGGCAAGAAACTAGAACATATTTCCATTTCTGAACAAGACTTCCTTGCCTCTATGAAAGGTACGCAAATAAAATCTATTGTATCAAGAAAGTTACCAAATTGCATCTATGGTTAACCTTGTCGATTAATCATCAGCTCTACTCATGGATTTTATCTGCCCACACAATAAAATTCTATGATTTTTTGTACGCGTAGATCGATCGACATTCACTCATTATTCGGATTTTAGGTTTGAACTCTTGAGTTGTAGTAGCCTAAAATCAAAGATCTGAACCAAATATAAACTCTAAACTGAAATTTCAAACCTTGAAGTAATCCATAAATGAACATAAAAAATTGTAAGATGTTGAGCTGTGGCGGTAATGGTCAATAAATCGGCATTCTAAACTGCTTGTGTGGTTAGCCAGTATTAGAAAATTAAATTTAATCTCTATATGCGTAGCTTTCTTTTGATCTCATATATGTAATACCATATTTCAGGTATGGACTTTGCAGGCCAGGTAGGAGTGGGGCATTTCTACCACATGTTCTATGAAGGCGCTCTGACAAACTTTGAAATCGGGGAAGAAGGAAAAGAAGCTTCAAAGCTTTACCCAGAAGTGAAATACACCCGCATGGATGAATACTTAAAACTTTATACATGAGAACAAAACAACGTGTTTAGTAATCGTGCCTGATGCTCTATATTGTGTATGTAATACAGCATATTAATTACTTATTATTATGTATTGTTAGTGAGGCTATAGTTTCCTAGGTGATCTCAGTGTGAGGTCTCAAACTGGGACAAATATATATGCCTCTATGCATTTGTATGGAATAAGAATTTCTTATTAAGTAAACGAAAACCGTAATTACTACAACACTTTGAACCAAAAAAGGTGTCCTACATGTTTTTTTATTTTTTAACAAGAAATAAAATTATGGAGTTTCACTATTATGCACAATATAGGGGTTCAAATTATAAAATAAAAAAACCCTAAATGAAATGGACTTTAGAAACACACCCAAAACTCATTTACAACATAACAAAGAGGCTTCGAACTTTCTATAAATTATAAAACTGCCATCGATTTCTTAACACAAGTCCAACCCCAAAACCTCATAAAAAAAATCAAAAACACTCAAACGGGCATCACAGTAATTTAATAATCAAAATTAAATTCAATAGGACCAGCTGTCCTTCTGGGTTTTTTGTGGGTTTGTTTATAGAAATTAAATGGTGTAGAATTTATCTATATGCTAATAAAATTACAACATGATCCCTAAACATACAAGTAGTATGTGTTGCTTATAGAGAGAAATCAAAGAAGCAAACAATAGCCAACGAAGTCTAGCTTAGTGGAAAATGGCCTTTACTTGTAGACCAAAGGTTTTAGGTTCGAATCCCCATGGCATTATAGTTGTGTGTGTGTGTGTGTGAAATCCCCCTCCTATGTGGTTTAGACTATCGCTTGTATAAAAAAAAAATAGAAGCAAAAAAGAAAAAAAGAAAAAAAGATTTATTTACATTAACATGAGGATTATGGTATCTTTCCAAAACCCCGTCAGTTTTCAAAAAGTTTACAAAATTCCCAACTGTTTTATTCCACAGTTGATTTCTCTCACAGAAAATTTGATAGCGATTATTTTCATAGCACAGCAATGCCAAACAGGCCCTAACCCACTTGGGAAAATGGAAGAAGATCACTCTTTCTTGGATCCATGCCTTGGCTTTCTTAGTTGGGTATCTAATTGCTCTCACTACTACATTTTACAATTTGCGTGACGATGAGAATTTCATTGCGCAAAGTACATTTTAGTCTCTCAAATTTCAACGCGACAGAAACTTCCTCGCTCAAAGATCGTGAAGAAAGACTTTGCGCGACCAAATTTTCTTATTGGTCGCGCAAAACTGTGCGACGGTTAACCTTTGTTGCACAAAAAGTTTAGGGGCGACAGAATTGTTCGTCTCACAAACTTTTGCGTGACAACAGCATGTTCGTTGCGAGTACAAAGCGCGACGGATGATATTTGTGTCGCAACTAATTGCTCGACGATTTGAATTCGTGTCTCGGACATTTATGCAACGATTTTTGTTGCACAACGAAATCGTCTTTGTCGCGCATTTTTTTTTTCGTGAGACAAAAGATTTCGTCACGCAAAGATAAAATAAAATATCTTTAAAATTTCATTTTATGCTTTTTTATTTTGTAAAAACATGAATTGCCGCGACCAAAAGAGTTTTGTTGCGCAAAAATAAAATATATTTTATTTCATTTCATTTTACATTTTTTTAATTTTGTAAAAAAAAAATTTGTTTGGTTTTTTTTTTTTTGCAATAAAAAAATGTAATGAAGAGAAAAAAAAAATTTATAAAAAAATATAAATGTATAGTACAAGAGAAATTTTTTTAATTTAATTAAGAAAGTAAAATACTAATCAAACAATGTTCCAAAATCTACTTGGTCGTCTGGCAATTGCGGCTCGAAGGTCTGGACATTGTCGACAGGGACAGATGTCTGGTGGCCATGCTCGGGTTGGAGAGGCTGGGAGGTCAATGAGGAACCAAAATGCGGGATTGGAATGCCGAACCGAGCAAGGGACTCTAGAAGCACAGACATCTGACCCTTAAGCTAGGCCACCATCGCTGTCAAAGCAGTTACCTCGTTTGACTGCGACGATGCGCGGGGTCTAGGTTCCCGTCGCCGAGCATTCCCCATTCCTCGACAATACGTTTGCGGTCTCCTCCCGAGGGTCTGATCCAACATCTCTATCAAGATCTGAAACCCAGCATCCTATGGAGGATCCACAGACTCGAGTGGAGTATCGGGAGGAAGTTAGGAGGCAGACTCCTGAAGAACCAACTGGTTCCTCTCCACCATTGCCGTCTATTTAACATAACATAAAATATTAATTAAAACATTCATATAGTAACCCTGAAACTTGAATCCATAAGATAATAATTAAAATTAAAGAATACTTACATGAAGGGACTCGACCAACTCATTCCCAAGTCGAACATAAACGCATCAAAGACGTCGATCTCCAGGAAATTAGATTACCCCCTGAATTGAACAAGAGAAGAAAAATGTTAGTACAAAAAAATAAATTAATATTAATGACATATTAAAAATTGAATACAAACTCTTTTATAATTACCCGCCACCGTGCATCCATCCTATATGAGAAGTGCCTGGAGCCTGAATGGTGGAGAAGAGTCTTCTTGTTCCTATTCCCTTATTTACTTTGGCCTTATTCTATTATACAAAAAATAAACATATTAGTTGAAATTGAAATGAAATATAAAAAATTAAATAAACATTAGTAAGAAACATGTAATAATTTTGAACTTAATATAAAAAAATAACACATAATCGGGGGCCTAAAAATGAGCGCAGAGCCACGCCCAACTATCCTCATGCCCCTCAATCTCCTTCGGGCAACTCCACTGAAGAGCGACTTTTCCAGCAAAGCTTTTCTTTAACTTCTTCTTCGTTATATGGGGGGTTCTATTTACCCCAGCAAACATCTCATGCCATCTAACAAGCCCACAACAAATCTGCAGAAATGGTTGAAGAAATTAGTTAAATGGTACCTTTCTTAGGAAGAAGGTTGCTGGCAATAGCTCTTTGATTGCGGGTTAGACAGAGTATATATCTTTAGTGTCTTTCTTGGATATCAGACCACAAACTGATTGCAATGTGCTTCCAATTGGTTGCCTTTCTATGCACTCTTCTTTCACTCCAATTTCGATCTAATTCCAATTATCACTTCTGTGCAACCTTACTGAGAGATGGCTGTTTTCCATAGGAACAAGGGGCAGCTTTGGGGAGGTGGGGTTGGGGTGGATTATTTTTTAAGTTTTTTTAATTTATAAATATATATATATATATATTTGCCAGAATATTATTAATTATGAATGGGTATTTTAGGAATTATGGTGGGTGGAAAGATAGGATTGTGTTTTTTCAAATTTATATGATGGGACAGAGGGGTGGAAATAACAGCACTCCAAATAAATTAACCCGCAGTTTTCTGTCTAACTTTACGCGACGATAACAATTACCGTCGCACTAGGGTTTTTTCGCTACGATATGTGTCATCGCGCAAGTGTTTGGCATCAAAAAAAATAAACCCGCGTTTTTCTTCCTCACTTTGCGCGACGACCACGTTTTTGGTCACGCTAAGTTTTCTTTTGCGACAAAATTTTTGGTCGCGCAAGTTTTGAATAGTTTGCGCGACGAATAATTTTTTCGTCGCTCAAGTGTTTCTTGCGTGATCAATTTGTCGTCGTCGCGCAAATAGTACATTGTAGTAGTGTTTCACGGGCCAACTCCTTGCTTTTTTTGATAAATATAGTTATGGCCCAACTACCTATTTCTTTCATATGTGCTACATCTAGTTATTTCAAATTTAGTCAATCAATGTTGTTTTTATAGAAAATTTAGTCTTGTTATCAAATCCAAATCATTTCTTTCAAATCCCTTCATCCAAATGGACCTTTAGCAAAAAAACAAAAACAAAAACAAAAAACAAGAACCCTGATTTGCTGGTTGTGTTCTCCTTTTGCAATTGCATGGTTCCAATCGATATTGCAGTTGTTTTGATGGCCAATGCTAGTATATTCAATTGATTATGAGTTCTTCTGCTACCCTTATAAACTACAGCTTTTATCGTTAAAGAACAATAATCTTTTTACTGAGAGAAATTGAATTACAACACAAAACCACACCAACTACCCTAACCCAAAAGACCAAATAAAATTAATTGGAACACAGTATATTTCTCTAACTATACGAGTGATGTAAATGAAGTGTCTGGGGAGATTCTGAATAATAGTAATCTAATTTATAATCGGATGATATTGTGATCAATAATAACACATGCATCTTTTAACCACAGAAAAAAGAAAGTTGAAAGAACTCATAAACAATGAGAACTCAACAAAAGACAGCTATTTTTTTTTTCTTTTTGGCAACAAATATAGCACTTAGCAGCCTCTTCTTTTGAATAGAATGTGAATATAAGCAAAGTGTTGAGTGTTTGTCATCAAAGTGTAGTATCTTGTAAACGAAAGCATCTCGGTTCGAAATCACCGGCATTTGAACCAACATAATCATAGCTCTCTTTAGTATTTAAGTCAAAATTTATAGAGCCCCTCTCAACCTTAAGCTTTGCATCTTTATGTTCTTCTGTATTTCCCTCTTCATAAATCTCAAAAGTTGAACCATTGCTCTTTCCTCTTCTATCCTCCTCATTTATATTCTCCATAAAATTTGAAAGAGCCAAATTGAAGTCAGTTAATTGGGCTCTTGTAGCTTCTATAGTAGTGGGCCCCTTCATGTCTAGGGAGAGGCCCTTTTGGGCCTTCTCCAATATGGCTTGCAAGTACTTCCCTTGGGCTTCTATTCTCATCTGCAACTTCTTCTGAACCTATTGGAAAAGTTTAAGATTTTTATTATAAGAAAATGCTAGCATATTATTTGGCCATTCAGATTTCTGATAGCAAAACAACATACCTCAAGCTGCTCTTGCAATCTGTTTTGTACTTCAATCTGACACTTGAGTGCCTCAGAAAATGGAAGTGTTCTGTTTTCAGCATTTTCGTTCATTAGTATCCAAGCGGGTTCGTAAGGAAAATGAGCATAACAATCTTAAACCAAAAGCATTTCAATAAGGATAATAAGCATTTTAATAGGTTTAACGGAGATATAATCCAAAAAGGAGAATCCTGATGTAGAAATTTTTTATTTTTTTCAAGAATATAGAAAACCAACTCCGTTTTCATGAAGAAATACCAGCGTTCTTTTTCACGAGTCCAGAAGAGGATGAGATTGCAACAAGAAGAAAAACTTTCTGCTAAAAGCACACTCTCTACTATAAGAAAAGTTTTGCATACTTGTAATGACTAATTATTTTAATTTGTTTCTCCCTTTGATTCATTTAACATAAGAAATATAGTGCATTGAACGAAGCTACATTTCACATATAGAGACTTCATTTCTATACACCACAAAGTAAAAAGGACGTATATAAAACAAAATGATCCAAAAGACAGCAATGGCAACAACAATATCCAAAGCACCAGAAGTTTTTCTCATCTAAGCTAATGACTGAAACCTCAGAAGGAAGGCTAGCTAATGCTAACAAATGAACCAAACTGTAAACTATGTATTAGCTAAGTAATCAAATTGCAGTTGATGATAAGTGATGGTTTCACATACCCTTGTTCGGCATTACCACCTCTCGACGATTTGGCGCTCGAACCTGTTGAATGATGATTACTGAAATGTACATATGAATCCCCTATAATTTTTTTAAAAGGAAAAAAGCATCAGTCAAACTGCAAAAGATATTGAAAGAACATATTACCAAAATTACACACAAATATTTCTAGGTTTATAATAAACTCACGATTATTCTCTCTGTTGTGTTCGTCTCCAGAGCTTTGTTTCCGAGCATGCTGTCCAAGCCTGTACTTCTGCAAATTGACTAGCTTAGTAGTGGATGCATTTGTCCATCAAAAAATAAATAAAATAAAAAGGCAAAAGATACCTGCAAATGGCTTTTCAAGTGGTACAATGTTAATCCCTTCAAGCCCATTAGCCTCAAGACAGACTTGGGAGTTGCTTCTGAAAACAGAAACCCTCTTCAAAATTAAATTAGCTGGATCAGATAATTAAGCTTTGCAAATTACATGCACTAATACCATTGAAAATTCTGCCAAAATGACAAATTGATCACCCAATATTTATTCATATTTCAGGTTTAAATTAAAATCCCACAAAATATTACAGCATCAAGAATTAAAAGAAACATAAACAAGTTGTTGATAGAAAAACAAAAAAAT
Source organism: Prunus dulcis (assembly GCF_902201215.1). Taxonomy (NCBI): domain Eukaryota; kingdom Viridiplantae; phylum Streptophyta; class Magnoliopsida; order Rosales; family Rosaceae; genus Prunus; species Prunus dulcis. Next base: position 2,315,839 of record NC_047654.1, read on the forward strand.
AAAAATAAAAGAATTTAAGAAGACATACTGTCAGGGCCACCAAGTTTAGTGACAGCATCTACAAATCTGTCATGAAGATCAGGCGTCCACCTTAGCCTTGGTTTGGGGTCTCTTGTCATCATCACCCCATTCTCGTATCCACAATTCCCTTCCCCATCACAGCCACCTCCATAATTCCTTTCCATTAACAAACAAATGCAAGCCTCCCCAAATCCCACTTCCCAAATTCAAGCAGCAATCTTGCTTCTCTCTCTCCACCAAATAATTCTCAAAACCCAAAAAACCCCCAGAAGCCAACAAGAAGAAAGGTGAGAGTGATGGAAGTGAATTGAGTTGTAAGAAAGACAGAATCAGAAGCAGGGACAGAGAGAGGGAAGAGGAGGGAATAAGTTACTTTTGAGAACAGAACAGAACAGAACACAGAGAACGCGTTGTTTTTAAGTGGCATTTATTTATTTATATATTTATTTATTTGAATAATGCGCATATAATTTCAGCTATGCAATAGAAGAATTGTATAATTTGTTTTTGTAGAGAAAAGCTCGGCGACGAATCTGAAGAGGAAGCAGCAATGCATTAGCCGGGGGCTGGCTGGCGGGCTGTATATATTAATAAACAAAATCAGAAATATTTTTAAACAAAAGCATTCATAATTTAGGCTTAAAGGATGTCCGTAACAATAATCAGTGTAGATACAAATAACTGAAGCAGAGTAACCACTAATCCACCAACAACAGGAAGCGCATAAAGTATACATTTTTTTGGGTGATGCATAAGGTATACATTCACTAATAGTCATACATAGCGCAAGAAATGTTCAGGAAAATCAATCATATACCTATGCGCATCAAACCAACTACAATTTTTTAACTCTCATAATAAAACGTAACAAACTCAAAAGAAGTTGAGGTATTTATTACAACTTTAAAAAAAACTACAACACAAAACATGTAAATAAGAGCCGATTTTCCACCACGTCATTATGATGTAGAACAGATGACGGAAGCAATCGAAGAGGAGTTGGAAAGACGTACGGGCAAAGTTAAACCCAGAAAGCTGCATGTATTTGAACTCCGAGCTCGAATTTGATCCCATAATTCGCCGTTTTGAAAAGAACACTGTCACAAATAAAACACATTTATTTTGCTATTATGTACAAGCTTCTCTCAGGCTTCCAAAATCATTTAGCAGCCCAAAAATGCATTTTAATGTTTTATTAGTTTTCAAAAATTTTGTTATTTTATTATTTTAACTCTTTTTGGATTTTTAGGATTTCTAGAATATATAAACCAACTTTAGTCCGTAGTTAGGGTTATATTATATTATTTTCAAATTATCAATAAACACTTCGTGATGATTTATTAGGGTTTTATCTTGAACGTAATAGCTAGGCCTAGGCCTACCAGAAAATTTTTAAGTTGCACATAGGTCGTTTGATAATTTTTTTTTTAAAAAGGCGTGGAGGCCAGCGTGGAATATTCGACGGTAAGCCATAAGCTCATCTCGTCTTGTCTCACAGTGTCAATGATGATAGACGTAAAGGTTCACATGTGCAGAGAAAGACACGTTGCGAAAGCTCCGCATGCGACGGGAGTGCAGAATATTCCCACTGCCCAAGGGGAAGGACCGTGTGGCCCATGGGGGCCATTTGTCCCGTGAAAAGCTGTCATGTCCATCCAACCCCCTCTTTCCACCTTCTGCTGCCTCTCCTATTTTAGTCCTCTGCATTCTCCTAATTTCATTAATAATTAAAAATTAATATTATTAATATTATTAATTGTTGGTTTACTTGTTAGATTTGGTTGACATAATTTATTTGAGTTTTTTTTTTTAATTTTAAAAACGGATCATATGGTTCTATCGTTTTTGAGAGGTCACTGCCGGTGCAAGTTTTAAAACTCCAAAGACGCCTACAAACAAACAGACAGAGACAATAAACTACGAGGGTCAGCTTTGGAGTCTTCATATTTAATGACTTATTCCAACAAAGGGAATAATGGTGAACGATGCTTCAAGAGTTTAATCGGTTATTTCGGTTAGGGTTTTTTTATTTATAACTTTTAAATTAAAAAAATGTGAAGTTTATCAATAAATTGCACTAGATATAGTCATGTCATCTTTGCAAACGAAAATATCAACGATCCAAAAATGCAAAAATTTCGATAAGAACTTACTCGAATAGAAATTGTGAAAAAAATATGAAAGTTTTGAATGAAACTCTAAAACATGTTTACTTAATCAAGTCCCTACCGTTTGACAAAATAATTTTATAAGACTTAGTTGCATGGCGGAATTGTATACGACTAAACTTGAATATAATGCCCATTGTCAGCTATTGTTTTTTACAAAATGTTCACTAGTTACTGAAGTATAACTAAATACATATCAATTTCATATACAAACTAAAGGTTTACATTGTCAATGGAGGATCTGCTAAGGGACCTGTGTAATATAAATCTGCAATATGAATCCACTATGATTCATCAACCGCCACGCTCACACGCCACTATTATGAAAACACACTCTACAAATCCATTATAAAAAATAAAAATAAAAAAAAGGCAAAAATTAAACTTCAGAGACATCATAAACACTAGTATAAAACCTTGTCAAAAGTTTAAATGTTGCATAAACATGTTTGGGTCATGAGTCCGAACAAGATTGTAAATCATTTGATGCCAAAACTCTGAAAGAACTCGCCGGTGACACTAAGAAGCATTGAACTCATTACGATCCCCACCGCATAGCTACTATAAGAACATCATACTAGACAACCTCTAAAACCTTTTCTAAGAGTAGTTTCATCCAAATTCCTTCCTATGAACACAAGCTTGTTAATCCTCTTCTCATCAGGTCCCCATGTACTGCCTGGGCACCCATCCAATGTGGAGTGCACCCCCTGAAGAGATTAAACATAATGGCAGAAGGCCAAAATACAAGCTAAATTTAGATTTGGCAAAAATTATAAAATGTTTTTCATCAAATCATAAAATAGAAACAAACGAAAAAAATGAGAACCTGGAAAACATAACGTTGATCAGAACCATTTATAGATAAGACACCCTTCATCCTGTACAAGTCTTCTCCTTTTTCTTCGATCAACCTTTCAAGCCAATCGTCCACCTGGTCCATCCATTTGATCAAACAAAGGTGGAATAAATTCTAATTCCGTAAGGAAACAGTTGAAAACAAAATTGTTGTTGCCTTTTCCTATCGTTTTCATAAAATTTCTTTTCTTAAACAAAGCATCTTCAGTGGGTATGGCAATTGAGAAATTTCAATACCTTCTATTCCAGGAATTATGATCATTCTATGTATATGAAAAACAAATGTATTCCTAGACTCAATTCATTTAAATTGGTACTCATTTTGGTTATGAAGTATTGTGCAACTATGCTTTGATTAACTAGTGGCTTAAATATTTGATCAAGTAAAAATTCCAATTAACTTCCAAGATGAGCTTATGTTTCCAAAGTAAATTAGACAGAAGCAGAAACAGACACCAAACCGCCAATATAAATATATGTAAACAAAATGATAAAGTAAAATTTTGCTACCTCGTCAAGATCAAGGGTTCCCTCATAAACTATGCTGACACTTGAGACAGTAGAATCATGTACATGGTCATGATGATGATTGTGGTGTTCTGTAAAATCCCAGCCATATTAGAAATAAATGGAACAGAAGAAAATAAGCTTGGAATCACTTTAGAGAAAACCCTAAGTAGATTATTCAATTAACTAACGAGAAAAACAAAAGAATTAGGATTTAAAAAAAAAGGAATATTCAAGGAGAAAGTTATTCAAACAGAAACTAACAAGTTTAAGTGATCCCCTCGAGTGCAACCACATGTAGTTTGATTTCGCTACACTTCTAATGATATAAAAAGTTTATTAAAGAAAAGGAAATTACAATATGTGGACAAGCAACAGAGATGAAACTTTAATTTGCAAGATGAGTTACAACGAAGACAAACACTAATGATAAACAAACAACCCCTAACATTTAATGATAAATTTCATAAAATTACTGTTTCGTATAAAATAAAATAAATTTATCTAAATCCAATAGAAATAGGAAGCTTCACCTGCATAAATGAGAACAGATTATGCAGTTCACCTTAGCAAATTTATTTACAACGAAGACAAACACAAAACACTCAGATGAAAGAAAGAACAAAAAAACAGAGAGCGAAAGAGACAGAGACCGGCACCATGTCCAGCTTCATGGTGATGGGATGGAGAACAGGAACTATCTACTTGAACTTGACTATCGATCCTGCAGATCAAGGCATTTAACGTGCTACAAAGATTAGTATGCACTATATAGGTGTACATGTAGATAATATATCTATACATATATATAGACACCCTTTCCTAAGGGAGGAATCAGAGGAAGGTAAAAGTGTGAAAAGTGTGGGTCCTTCACAATTTGCAGTTCAATAATCGAAACGATCAATTTTTTAGGTGCTCCTTAAAAAATAAATCATCCCCATAAAAAATCACCAATCGTAACTCAACTATCCGATTAACTACCTTCCACATCATTAAAGTCTTCTCGAGCACACTATGTTTGTCTGTACAGTTTAGAAGACCACACAACTTCTTGTATGTCTGATTTTCTGTAGGGATGATCCTTGAAGGAGGAACTAAAGAATGGATGTTTCGATCATTGAAATACATTGTAGGGAATCAACAGTATGCACTATAAATGAATACGCGTAACAAATCTCTTTTTTCTAGAACTCAAAAGAATAAAAGATAGCAACAAAGCAACAAGAGTAATATTATTTTAAAATGTATGAACAAATTTGAGATGGCAAAAAAAACAAACACACAAAGATTAGACAATGACCTTTCGAGATCATATCCTCCTACACCCAAAACAAAGTCCATGTCCACAGATCCAAATTTAGCTAGCTTGATTTGCGCCATCCCATTGATATGCTAATCCATGCACAAGTATTGCAAAATTAAAAAAATAATAATATTTCTCCTTTTTTAAGGTGTAATTAAAAAATCCAAATACATGCAACAAAAGCATAAAACAGAAAGAAATGAAGCATTGCCAATCTAGTTTGAAGTTCAGCAATAATTTCTACAAGCCAAGTGATTAACCCAGTTTAGCATATGCAATTCCACTATTAAAATAGTCCCACATTTCAAATTATGAATAACATGCATCTTACATGTTATTGATTAAATGTTGACTATTTGCAGCTCGCAAGTTCCCATACCCTAGGATAAGTTTTTTCACAAGGTAACAAGATAAGAGCCCTTGTAGCTGCTAAAGGCTAACAATCTTGCTCATTTATCGAAGGCTCCAGTCAATGTTTATATGATCTCTGCAACTAACATTAATATAGGCTGATTAGTATGCACGGGATATTGGACCGATTGGTGTCCATGATTCCACGAGCTTAGCATTGATTCTGTCCAGGCCAACTTTTGTACCACTTGGAGTGTGGACAAAGTTATATACTACTCAATGTTTTAAAAGGCGAGGCGTAGAGACAAGGCATTTTTAGTCCGCTATGCGAGGCAGAGACCTTGAAGGCATGCCTAAGCGCGCGTTGGAGAGAAGTTAGTGACCCCCAGATCAAGAGGCAGAAAGATAATGAGCTTACTGGCATCTCTATAAACACCTAGAAACCTTCTTTCACCTTGGCGCACATGAACAAGATAGTCAAAGTGTGCAAAACATCACTAGATATCAGTTACCCCCATGATGTTTTACCTCACATTTCGACTCCAATGCCTCATCCTACTCCATCCAATGGAAATTTGAATGGGCCTAGGATTATATAATATATTCAATTTTCAATCCGCCTACCATCTAAATTGTTGAGAATATAATCCTACTTTGGGTGTGCCAACCCTTGCATCACAATAATATCATGAATCCCTCCACCATTGCCAAATGTTTTTAGTGACCCCAGATCAAGAGACAGAAAGATAATGAGCTTACTGGCATCTCTATAAACACCTAGAAACCTTCTTTCACCTTGGCGCACATGAACAAGACAGCCAAAGTGTGCAAAACATCACTAGATATCAGTTACCCCCATGATGTTTTACCTCACATTTCAACTCCAATGCCTCATCCTACTCCATCCAATGGAAATTTGAATGGGCCTAGGATTATATAATATATTCAATTTTCAATCTGCCTACCATCTAAATTGTTGAGAATATAATCCCACTTTGGGTGTGCCAACCCTTGCACCACAATAATATCATGACTCCCTCCACCATTGCCAAATGTTTTTAGTGACCCCAGATCAAGAGGCAGAAAGATAATGAGCTTACTGGCATCTCTATAAACACCTAGAAATCTTCTTTCACCTTGGTGCACATGAACAAGACAGTCAAAGTGTGCAAAACATCACTAGATATCAGTTACCCCCATGATGTTTTACCTCGCATTTCGACTCCAATGCCTCATCCTACTCCATCCAATGGAAATTTGAATGGGCCAAATGTTTTTGGGTACGATACTCTAACCCTGACATGTTATAAGAGCCTTGGTCTGTAGTAGGCCCTGGGCCTTGAATCATCATTCTCAACCTTTTCGTTTGTTTGTGTGCTGCAAGGTGGGGCTGCACCTATATGCTATCTTGATATACATTATTGCCCCATTGCCTAACAGCTTAAGTTTTTCGGGTCTCTTGATTGTCGACGATGGTATGAAAGAAGGCAATTCACCCACATGTCAGGCCCAATGCTCCACGTCACCCATCATTAATTTGAACCATAATTCTTATCCAGAATCTTGCTTTGAGTCGCGTCTGGTACTTGGTTTGAATAATTTGGCCCCTTGTTGATGGAAAGAAAAAAAAAAGAGGAAAAGAACTCACTCTTCTTTGACTCTATGATAGTGCAAAGTTAAAGGGCTCTTTATGGGCTCTCGGAAAATCAGCTAGCTGGGAGTAGTTGGTGTCTACTCTCCAAATTCAGGGGCTGTGCTGGTATATATTCTTTTACATCCTGTTAGATTGCCTCCATTCAAGAGTTATCTGTTAGCTTAATTCTTGTTTTTTGCATAAGTCAAGGCTGATTCCTAGAGCATAATACTAGGAGAATCTGATGTGGTGTTGTTCAATATAAGCACCCATGTACTCTATTCATCTTGAATGGAAGATATTGATCTTCCCCTTATTTTCTAAACTTTATTTTAATTGGTTATGTCAAGCCATGCACCACAATGTATAACATCCTGGGTCTGCTGTCGGCCCATTGCCAAATGATTTCAGGTTAGATGCTCGACCCTAACATAAATCTTTCTTCTCTCTCTACTATACTCCCGTATACTCTTTGTTCAAACAAACCAACTGAATAAATCTTGCGCAGTGGAACAACATACCTTGATTCTGTTAGTCAACACCTCCAATTCAGTCTCGGTCACCAAATCTATCTGCCAAAACAATTGATAGAATCTCATAAGCTTGGAGCAGAAAATAGAATTCTAATTGGAAAGAGATGGCTGGAGTACAGAAATTAGACAGCAGAAAAAGGAAGGGAAAGACGGAAGGAACAACAGACAAGGAAAAGAACAGCACTTTTAGAGTAAGAAACAAAAACCCACCTTGTTCAATATAATACGATCAGCATATGCCACTTGTTCCACTGCCTCATTCACCACAAATCTTGGTTTCACTTCGTTCAAATGTTGCATTGCATGCTTGGCATCAACCAAAGTAACAACTCCATCCAGTTTCACATGTCTTGAAACAAGTTCATCCATACAAAATGTTTCTATAACGGGAGCTGGGTTAGCAAGGCCTGCAGAAAAGATTTTATGTCAATCTTGAGTTCTGGCACCCTAAAGTCAAAACATTATTGGCCCCCCTTTCTCTTTATTGTTCTGTACTTTCCTTTTAATGAGAACAACAATTTGGAATAGAACTTCTTTAAATTGCATCCAAATGAATTTCATACATACTCAAATCTTTAATTATTTAGAATTTAAATAATACTTACACCACCACCTATGAGTAAAATTTGAGAAATCCAACATACCCGTGGTTTCTATAACAATATGATTAAACTTGTCTCGTTTTTTCTTAACCAACTCCAACAGCATTTTAACTAGATCACCCCGAACAGTACAGCATAGGCAACCATTATTGACCATGACAATGTCTTCACTCACAGATGAATGACTAGCAACCAATGATCCATCAATATCCACCTCACCAAACTGCATGTACATAATCCTATTATTAAAACAAACTTAAGAACAAACCATTCCAATTAAAGAAAATAAATAAATCTCAAGAACAGATACAAATACTGTATGAAAAAAAAATTTCACTATATAAGTTAAATTATTTATCACTTCCAACTTAATATATTAAGTCTCCAAACAAAAAAAACAAAACAAAACAAAAAAAAAAAAAAAAAACTCTCAACATATAAAGATGTGGGTAAAAAAGTGTTCAATATCCTAACATAACATTCCCCCTCATATGTGGATGCCCCAATTATCCCTCATGTGTGGCTACGTCAACTCCTCAAATGTGGCTGTCCCAACACAACTACCCCTAATGAGTTGGGCGCAAAATGTGGAGTAGGCGAATTGAATGGGAAAGAAATGGATTGAAAAACGTATTTCCACATCTGGTGAAAGACTAACATATGTGGATGCCCCAATTATCCCTCATTTGTGGCTACTGCTTATTCAAAGTGCTTCACTGCTAGGCGGCTACTGCTTACTCTAATCAAATGAGAACTTAAATAAATAAAATGATGAGGCTCTTATGGCTTAATCTAATAATGCTTGATACAAAGAACAGGCTTAATGCATAGAATGGAAATCTTGCAGAGGAATTTTGTGTTCTTTATCAACACGTTTTTTATTGAAATCAACTATCCAACTAACGTCAGGGATAGTAAAGCAATTCCTCAATAAGAAAGCAGCTAATTTCCTGTTAAACTAGTAATTACATTATTTTAACCAAAAATATTTTCATTCTTATACTCTAACAATCCTGATACCCTGGAAAATTTTAATTAAAATAATTGCAAATGCTACAAATTTCGGTTGACAAATCTATGACATGCATATGCGTTGAATTTTCACATCCAATTGAAAGGTCAAATGCGCACTTAATGATGGCATCAGCGCATGGACTTGAGATCCGATCAGATCAAAGACTAAAGGCAGAGTCAAGACAACGTCAAGATAGTCATAATCGAATCAAGACATCGTCAAGCTTTAGGAGTGTTTTAGGTACTACTGCATCTTGGGTTAACTTAAATCCATTGATTTTGTTGTGGATGTAGCCAGGGTCAAATTCAACTAAATTTTGTTGTTCACTGTATAGATGCTTATTGATTTAGTTTGTTAAATGGTCTTTTGTTTGCATGGATAATATTAAATGGTTAAAGACTTTGCTTCGCATAAAAGATACACACAGTATTCACAATAAACAGTTTGTACTGAATGCCTAATATTATAAGCATATACCAGAATAAATATGAAACATATCAACATAATGACCAACACTCTTGAGGACAAAAGATACTCGGACCTAGGAACAATTTAAGAGTGAAACATAATATAAAAAATAGTAAATATCCCCTGAAAAAATATGGAACTACTTAAACAGAAAATTGACAACATAAGGTAGGAGCTTAATATAAAATAAAAACACCAAGTTAGGGTTAATTCAAGAAAACAATGAAGAAAAGGGAAAAAATATTTTGGATATTCAAGCTAAACATTACTTTGTCATATTGACCCCTACACCACGCAATTTCACTAATAAGATTGCTCAAGCAAGAAAGTTTTTTATTCCAAACTCTAATAAATCATAGAGGTATACCCCAAAAGAAAAAGAAACTGAAACGACACAAAAATAAAATCATTTGCTTTTGTTTTAAGCCAAAAGTGTAGAAGTCGCAGATATGCACACCATGAAACTTGAGTCTAATCCTTCTTTGGTCATCCCATACTCCGTCATTAACATTTAGATAATCTAAACAAATAATGCATATATTTCTTGTGTATTTCACTGTGAATGTTCACATAAAATCAATACAAAGAAAAAATATAGCACAAAAATAGTGGCAATCGTGAAAATCAACTTCATTTTCTATTGGCGCAAAATAAAAAATACCTCATTTTCTATGACCGCAATCCGCTTCCCATGTTGAGATGTCAGAATATGATTCAGCAGTGTAGTCTGCATAATAAGTAACAATTCGATTCAAATTCAAACAGAAATGGGAAAACAAAAAAGGAAACATACAGTTAAGATGACGCCTATCTCTTTGTTTTAGCAAAAACCGACAAATACCCACTTCAAGAAACAAGCAGAACTTCAAATTAAGCAGGTACAGTACAACACACCATTTCTATTTCTCCATTGTTACAAAAGTACTAATAAAAAACGAACCTTTCCAGAACCAAGAAAGCCGGTGATGACGGTGGCTAGAACACGAGTATCGAGACTCAAGGCCGAGTCCTGGTCGAGATTGTAGTTTGAAGCAGAGACCATGCTCCTGGAATATCCGGGACGTGGATTCTTGAGGTTGCGGAAATTGGATTCTCTGGAAACGACGGAGGAGAGGTTTCTGATGAATTGAGAGAGTGGTGAGAAACATTTGAGATTGAGATTTTTAGTTGATGTTCTTGCTCTTGAGAGTATGAATCTCGTAGCCATCATGTTTTTGCGCCTGAAGAATGTAGTGAGTGCTTAAACCCATTCAAGGTTTTAGAATTTATTTCAAGGATTTTTCATTTTACAGCACTTCACCAATTTGCCATTTGTCATGGCAAGGGGCTAGGCCAGCTACTATTTACGTAAATAGTGACTGTCCTTGCAAAAGGTTGTGGTGTTTCCACCCATTACCGTGGCAAATTCACATAAAGAGAGAAATTTGTATAGAATTTGGTGTGGGAAGTGAAAACTATGACTAAGTATTTATTTTTTTAAAAAATCTGAAATGTTTTGTATTTTTTTTAGATTTTTTTATATAAAAAATTTGGTTGCTGATGTCATTGCTGACAGCAAACTCGAACTTGAACTCGGGCTCATCTTGCCTGAGGGCTGCCCTGGTTTCTTGAGCCCCAACAGCTGCCTTGGCCAGCCCTTGTTGTTGGAAACGGTTTTTGGGCCTAAAACCCCCTCAGCCCTTGTTGTTGGAAGTGCTCTTACACCCTATTTTGGGTTGGAAAGAGATGTAAAACCCATGTTTGGCACACTAGGCCTCACGGGACTGGGTTAAGTAGTACAAGAAATTAGGTGTCGGGTTCATGTCGTTTCGGAATAATAAATGTGTCAAGAATACTCAACCTGAACCTGACCTATTTAATAAACGTGTCGTGTCGAGTTCGGGTCGTCTTAAACAGGTTAAACAAGTTACCTGGTTAATAACCTATTTACTCATTCCTAGTTTCCAATAGATTCATACACTTGTGAGTATTTATAGTTGGATGATTAGTACATTAATTTGTGTCGTTACAATTAAAATAAAAAATAAAAAAATGAGAAACATATTTATTTCACATTTTAAAAAAATTAAAAATAAAAAAGAAAACAGGGGACTACGTTAACTTTTTTTTTTTTATTTATAAAAAGACAACATCATAGCGCGCTTCCTGATTCGACAATAGGAGCCTTTAGTTTGGCCCTCTGTATCTCTTCTCTTGGGTTTTCACACACAGCTTCTTGGGGCTCATCACTTCCCAAAGATCACACCCTTAGCTTGAGCATAACTTGTGTCGTGATCTCGTTGCTTGCGACTCGGTCGATCAATGGCCTCCAGTTGCTTTTGCATGTCTTGAGAGTAAAAATCTACCATCTTGGATAGCTTTTGATTCTCTTCCTGCAATGTTTCAAGTTGACGTCGATTCACCTCCGCCGTCTTTGTCCTCTCCCTCTTCGAACTCCTTATAACACGCTGACAATCTTCAACCAAACTCCGCTCTGCCACCAACTAAGCTCTTAGCACCTACACCTTATGGGATTTCGCAATTAGGTGATGTCCCACCCTTGCGATAGATGCAGCACTTTGCATGCTCAGTGTCATGACATCACTCACCACCTAGTTATGATTCCTCGTTCCCAGCACACGCACATTCCTGGGAGTCACCAAACTCCTCACAACTCCAACAGCAACATCGTTATCAAGGAGTAAAGAGTCGTTTAAGGTAACTAGTCCTCGTGAGGAAGCACAGTAGGGCATCCACACTGGTGCATCCCCTTGCCCCCATGCCTGTGTTGGTGGAGCTAGGTTTAGATCGATAGAAAATGGGAATGAAGAGGCTATTTTATTTCTGAGTTTGAGGAGATAGGTTTCGATCGAGAGAAATGGGAAGCAAGAAAATTGGAGGAGCTAGGTTTTTTGTTTTTTGAGTTGTGATTTTTTTCTCCCCTTGTCTCCTTTAATAGACGTCCATTTTGACACCCGTTTATAATTTTTCCCACATTCCTTGATCTCCACACCCATAATTTCTAGCTTTTTACCTCCGTGTTTTTCGCTTTCCATGTTTTCTCACTTTCCACCTCGAGCTGTACACCCATGTTTTTCTGGTTTTCCACTTCGACCCACTTAATTAGAAAAAAGAAAGATAGAGAGAGAGGAGAGAAGATAGAAGGAAAAGAACGGAAAAAAAGAAAAAGAAAAAAGACATGTGAAATTCTACTTCTTGTACAAACATTATAAATATCACATAATGTATTATATAATCACAAAGTTGTATGTAACATGGTGGATAAGGTGTTAGAGAGGAATGTAAGTGGCAGGGGTTCAAAACCACTTGTGTGTGTGGTGAAATCTCCATTTCCTTCATTTTTAGCGGGTTGGCAGGAATGCAGGTTTGAGTCGTGTAATGGGTCATATCGAAAATTGTCACCCCTACTAGAAACCCATATTCAGTAAGGGAGGGGATTAACTTAAATGGGATTGTATAGTCCAATGGGGAAAAAAACATCGGACTTGCTTGTCTAATATAAACGTCATTCGCAATATATCGATGGTGATACCAATACCACCATCAAACATGCGAGCTTGACCACCACATACCTAGAAGTGGATGAAGAGAGAATGAAAAGAAGGGAAGGAAAAAGAAAATAGAAAGGAAAGAATAGGAAGAAAGAAAGAAAAAAGAAGGGACTTCCAGGGAAGGAAGAAAAAAAAAAAAAAAAAAGGGGTCAGGAAGAAAAGGAAGAAGAAAAGACAAAGGAGAGAAGAGGAAGGAAGGAAGAAAAAATAGGGAAAAAAAAAAAAAGAGATAAGATAGTTTTAGCCTTTAAAAAATGTTATAATTTTTTTATTTTTTATTTTTATGTCAAAATCCTTAATTAAATATTAAAATGAATATTAGAATTTTATTTATTTTTAGTTAAAATTAATTATTAAAATATTTTTTTAGTACGACACAATACTAAACATAGGTCTTCACTATTTTTACAATCCAGCTTCTTAGTCTGATGCAACACCAAACGTTGATCAGTACGTAATCCCGATTAGGCCAATCCGAGCTAATCCAAGACAATCCTAAGATTTAGTCCAATCCATGACAGTTTGCCGTACCAAACGACTCCTAAGGGCTTTGTTGGAATACCGTATTAGACTCTAGATAGGGGTAAATAGTCCAGGTCAGTTGTTTGATGTAAACTTGTATTATTTAATTACCTGACTATTTTAAACAGTTTGGGCTTTTAGTACTCTTCTTACTTGATTAACTAATACAATCCACACACTCCGGTTTACATAATACACGCTTAATTATAAGGCTAGAAAAAAAAAAGAATACACGTGAAAAATCAGATGCTATATTTTCATCTTCTTCTCCCGGGTTCTTCTCTACTATCATTTCTAGTGGTTATTCTCTTCACTCTTCTCCAAGTATCCATCTCTCTCTCTCTCTCTCTCTCTCTCTCTCTCTCTCTCTCTCTCTCTCTCTCTCTCTCCAATATGCTTCTCCTCTTCACTCTTCATATTCTTCTGTGCTATCTTCTTTAGAGGCTATTTGGTGGTTTTTTTGTTTGAATTTCAAACACCCAAGTTTGCAGCTTTGCTTAGTATTGAAAATCGTTCTTGCCCATTTATGTTGTTTTGATTCAAAGCTCAGCCAAACAAGTTTGGTTTTCAATCATGTTTTAATTTTTTTATTGGTGGGTCTGTATAATTGGCTCTCGATTCAAAGCTCAGTTAGATTCCAGATTTTTTATGTATTAATTTTTTGGTCAAAATCCCATATTCCAGATTTAACTTGGGGGGTTTTGCATCAATGATATGGTGAGCAGGCAAAGAAGACAATGAAGGAAGCAGATAGAGGGAAGAGAGAATTAGGAGAGAGGTTTCTTGTTTTAGTATTAGGCAGTCGTTCGATGTATGTAATGGCTAAAATGATTTGTCAATGATTTGGCAAAAACAAATGAAAAACAATTTTTTCATATGAATCTTATCAAAAAAATTTCGTGTCACTTGAATTTCAATTTCCACTTAAATTATCAAAGAATTTAAAAAATAATAATAATAGTTTGATCCAATGTTATCCGACGAAGCACCAAACACAGTATAACTTAGTCTGACTATTTATCTGGAATAACACCAAATACTTTATAATATTATAGATAAGCAGTTAGCACTCTCCAAAACAGAGTAATACTATTCGACAAGTCTGACATGCCAAACGAGCCCTAAGTGTCTTACATAAGACCTTCTCCTACCATTTGGTCCTAAACCCAAATTTTCCCCTTCCAAAAAGTAAATATTTGGGTTTTGCCCCGACTCAAACTATTTATTTTCCTAACCCTTCATACTTAAATTTTAAGTTTGCAACTTTATTAAATTATTTAAGAATAGTTTAAGTCTAATTTTTTTAAATGGATAACTTTTCTTGATTTAATCTTTTCAAATAACTTTATAATTTAATTTTTTTTGAACAATTTGACCTAAAAAAATTGAAATTCCACAAATTAAATTGTTTAAGAAATGGGTGGGTATTTATAGAGTTTAGAGTGAGTTTTGGAGTTGGATCTGATTTAGATTAATTAAAAATATTATTTTGACTGTTAGATTTAAATTTCAGTCGTTGGATCTTTCTTTTTACTGTTAAAATAGCTTTGCTTTAATATGGATCGTTGATTTGGGTTACTGTTGAAAAAAAGAAGAAGGAGATATTTGAATTGTCCAACGATAACATCACCAGTAGCTGACATGTGGCGAAAGATATTATGGAGCACAGTAGCGACATGCCCCATTTGTCCTCATTGCACATAGGCTACGAGTGGGCTACACCAAAAAAATTTCCAGTCCAGACAATAGCTAGACTGGTATTTGGCCTCAAGTTTGGATTTTCCCAAATTTTAGCTCCTTACTTTTATTTGGTTGGGAGAGGAATTGGGCTAAGATTTGAGATATTTTGGGATTGCCTAAGGCTCTTAGATGGTGATCTATTTCTTAACCGTTGGATCCAATTGGTTCGCTATTGGATCCAATTGGTTTGTGAATCAAATTGGTTAGTTTGATCAAACGGTTAAGAGATAGGATGTCATCTAAGGGTCTTAGTAAGACCCTCACTATAGAATTCTCAATATATATAGAATATTCAGTTCAGGTTTTCCTCCCATAAATCTCAAAATTTGTAACTTTATTAATTGTTTAAAAAGTATTTATATATATATTTTTTGTTAACTTTCTTTGAATTAGTTTTAAACTAAAAACATGCAAATTTTGAAGAAAAAAAAATGTATTTCATGAAAATGAATACAACAAGGAAGTGAATAAAAATGTGTATAATAACATAATAAAATGAGTATAAGTAAAAAGCCCAAAAGTAGCAACCTGCTCTAAACAAACCCAAAATATTTTTAAAAAGATGAAAAAATCCCTTATCTTTAGCACCAAAGACATGCAAGTCTTAGACTCAAAGCAACATGTGAAGATTTTGTTATTATTCAGCAAAAGTGCAGGGTTAGCAATGTAGCAGCCCATGTTTAAAAATTTTAATTGCTTGTGCATATGTTTGAATGCCTTTTGTCTTAGTGTGCATATGAATTTGTTTGTTTATGTAAGTGGTGTGTGCATGTGAAGTAGTGTGAAGGGTTTTTGTAAGGAAGTGTTATGTAAATTCATAAGGCATCAAAAGCCTTGAAAGGACAATAGCTGAAGGTGTATATAGTTAGGAAACTCCGAAAGTGAGAAGTACAATACTAGAGAAGAAAAAATCTGAAGTCTATTCCCAGCTGTTCCTCCAGGAAAAGCATGAAAAAAAAGGCTCGAATGGTACGATCCCTCCGTCACCCCAGAATGAAAGGGGCGATCTACCAAAGCCGAGTTGTTGATATGGAACCGTGGGCTTACCGTCGCTCTGTGGTCTTGCTTGCGGAAGTGCTAGATGATGGTAGGCCTCATACCTTGCTGTTAAAGTTTGGGACTTTTCAGGTTGAACTACATGGCCTCCCAGGTCTCTGTATGATAGTGGCTATTGCGAAAGCCATTGAAGCAAAGTTGGGCGACGTGCTGTGTGTGTATAATCGTGATGGGGATGACTGTGTGGGTCGATTCATTCGTATTTGGGTTCGGTTTGATGTGGAGTTGCCTCTCATATGTCGAATACCAGTCACTTTTTCGGAAGTTGAGGTAAGGGTAGTGGATTTTAATTATGAATACCTCTCGAAAAACTGCTTTGCTTGTGGTTCGATTTTGTTAGAGTTTGTGTTTGTCTGGGTATGAAAATGAAGAAGAAAGAATGAAAATGATGATGAACGAAGAGTTCTCCTTCTCTCTGCTGAAAACAAAGAGGACTATATTTTCTCTTAGTAAAAATGAGCACGCACAAGAGCATCTCATAACCGTTAGCCTTAGTTGGATCAACACAGGTCATATTAGATCTCAGCCTCACATCTAGCTATTCTTAAAGTTTCTACATATGGAAATTTTAGCCTTACATATTGAAAACCTCTCACTTGTCATTTAACAGACTAAGTCCATACACAATTTAAATGCAAGGCTTATTTATCCTAAGCTCATATTAGCTCAATGCTTATACACTAAGACTCCCCTTTAAGCTTTGAGCTTATATAACTCCAAGTTTATCTATGAGATAATTGAACTTTTCCTTCAGTAAAGCTTTGGTAAAGATGTCTGCTACTTGATCCTTGGTAGAACAATAGATCAGATAAATACTACCTTGCTGCAAAGCATCTTTGATGAAGTGGTACCTTCTGTCAATGTGTTTTGTCTGCTGATGGAACACTGGATTCTTAGTGATTCAAATTGCAAATGTATTGTCATACTACAAAGGAGTTGCTTTTGTTTGTAGTTCCCCAAAATCCTCCAGAACAAATCTGAGCCAGATAGCCTATGATGTAGCTTCTAATGCATTGATATACTCTGCCTCCGCAGTTAAGAGTGCAACACAATTCTGCTTAACAGATGACCATGAGAAAACTCCACTTCCAAATGAGAAAGCATAGCCGGATGTGCTTTTGCTATCCACAAAGGAACCTCCCCAATCACTGTCACAATATCCAATTAGAACTGCCTTCTTGCGTTTCTCATACTTTAAACCATAATCTAGTGTCCCTTTTAACATATCTGAGCACTCTCTTTGCTGTCTCATAGTGCTTGTTGGTAGGACAATGCATATATCTAGCTAGTATACTAGTTGCGTACATCACATCTGGCCTTGTAACAGTGTGTTCACTCGTTTTATGTTTGTTCTTGTGATGGAAGGGTAAAGTTCCCCATTACCTTGAAAACCATTAACTAGTCAACAAGTCAACTTTCTTTAGTGTGCGAGCGTGCCACTGCTAACAATAAAAATCCTAGCAGACTTCTTTAAAAATAGATAACTTGCACCCCAAGTTACTGATTTCTAAGCGAGCGATTGTGAATTTGGGTGAGGAATATCTCTCAAGTAAGTTCTTTTTCTGCCTCAAACTAGTGAGGACTTCATAATTTTTCACAGTATAATGTTGGTAGTTCTTGCCAGAATAAATAGTAAGAAAATGAACTGTTTTCAGGCAGAACTGACTTTTACAAAACTCTATAGTAAAAAATCAACTCTAGAAAGGCAAAAAGAAGGTTGGAATTCCATCTCTGCCTGGATAGAAGCTTCTGATCCGGGCTGGATTGGGTATGCCTGTACTGGACTGGACTGTTCCCAACTTCAACTGCTAAGCTTCAGCTATAAATCGATACCAAAGTTTGAGTTTGGCAGAGCTTTAATCTATTTCGAGCCCTGGAAGGCTTTCTGAATAGGCAGAATTGCGACCTCTTCAGTCTGAAAGGGGGCAGAAGTCGCTGGACTTGAGGATTACTGAGCTGGAACTGCACGGTGGTACCTGTTCTGCTTGTTCAGGGCTCTCCATAAATTTGTTGAGGTTTTCATATTTGTAAAACATTCAAACTCCGCTTGTTTTGACTTTTGCTAAACCAAATTTGTAACGAGAGGAATCTCGTTTTGAATGAATTACTTCTCTAAGTTTGAACTTGGAAGTTCTAATTTATCGCTGGCTTCTTTTGTGGCTCAGATGAGCTTCTTTTGCTTCAGTTTATTTAAAAGTTCTCAGAGATCAAGTGATCATTTCGAGTTTTTGCCTTTGGTTGATTTTTTGGTTGTTTGATTGATTTGTCCTCGCCTCTGTTCACCCTCTCCTATATGTATAAGAAATGCTTTGGAGTGGGGTTTCTTTCTTTTAATAATGGGCTGCAAAAAATTCCTCAAAAGATCTTTCATTTTTAAATGCAAGGGAAAATTGGTTTTTATCAATTCTAGCAGATAAGCTCTCAATAGTCAGCTCCAAGGTCAATCACTTCCCTATATTTCTTGAAAGAAAACCTAACCCTCTTTCTAATTTTAACTGCTCTGTAAGAATTCAAACTGTGATGGTTAGTTTGATTTTCCCGTTTGAACAACTCCCTGTCTTCTACTTATCTTTTTAGAAAATATAGCCTGCTTATCCCTTGGAAATGATGTCTATCGAATTTTCTGTTTTTAGAAAAGGATTTTGATCTTCTTTTCTGTCTGTGACAGACTGGGGAAATCTTCCTGCAAGAGTGCCTTTACTAACCTCCTGTCAAATTCCTTTGTGACTTTAGCTTAAATTGTTGACTTTTTCAAAGTCTTTTAGGTTGTCACGTGGGCTTCCTTGAGAACAGGTTCCTAAAAGTCTGCCAAATTGATCTTGGGCTTTTGAGAGAAATGGTAGGTTTTTTTGTAGACTGGCCCCAACTCACTTTTATAAATCTGCTTAGTTTGTAACCGCCATTTATTTTTGGCGTTTTTTACAATTCTGTCCTTTTCAAAAAGATATGGGTCTCTGACGTGGATTGGGCTTTTCTTTTGGAGTCAAGGCCCGGTCTTCTGTTTTCCTGTTTCTGGGCTTCTTCGTGAGAAGTGGGCTGGTGCTTTTGGATTTCTTTTGGCCCAAACACAGTGAGGTATAGCAGACTTCCCACAATTTTTCTATATTGTTCTTCACTTGCAGCACCACTTCCATCATCTTTACTTAGTTTCTCAGTAGCAACAAGAGGGATGGAGACAGATTTGCACTCTTTCAAACCAAATTTATCCAACAAGGAAGAAGCATACTTCCTGTGATGAATAAAGATCCTTGAATCAGTTTGTATCACTCCCATTCCTAGGAAATGATGAAGAAGTCCTAAATCAGTCATTTCATACTTCACCTGCATATCTTCTTTGAATTCTTTCCACATTTCTACATTGCTTCCAGTATATACTATCTCATCCACATAGATAGACACAATTAGAATTTCTTTATCTCCCCTTGTCTTAGTATAGAGAGTTGCCTCGCTCGAGCTTTTCTCAAATCCACACTGAAGGAGATAGTTGCCAATCTCTCCATACCAGGCTCTAGGTGCTTGTTTTAGTCTATAAAGGGCCTTGTGCAATCTGTAGACCTTGTCCTCCTTGCCATCAAGTAAAATCCCTCAAGTTGGTCAACATACACCTCTTCCTGTAATTTTCCATTCAAAAACGCTGATTTAACATCTAGTTGGAACAACTTCCAGCTTCTTTGTGCAGCAAGAGCAATCAAGGTTCTGATTGTATCCAATCTAGCAACCGGAGCAAAAGTTTCATAGTAATCGATCCCTGGTTTTTGCACATACCCTTTGGCAACCAACCTTGCATTGTTCTTTTGTACTGAGCCATCCAAATTCAGCTTGGTTTTGAAGACCCATTTCACTCCGATGACTTGCTTATCACTTGGCCTATCTACAAGCTCCCAAGTTCCATTTTTCTCAATCATGGACAGTTCTTCTTCCATTGGTTTTATCCAGGCCTTGTCTTGTGCACTTCTTCTTATTTCTCAGGTTCTACAATACAAAGGTTGCACTGTGCCAGAATGTCACTTATATTTCTCCACTTCACTGGTGTATGATCATAAGGTTGTGAAATCTTTGCTGACTCATGGATGCTCCTTTCTTGTTCGGCATTATGTGAATGAGTATAGAGACTAGAGGGACTTTCTTCAATTTCACTCAACCCATGTGCATTCTCACCAACCACATTTTCAAATTGATTCTGAATATATGTCATAGCAACAGAATTCTCTGAATTTTCTTTCCAATTCCAGGACATGGTTTCATCAAAAACTACATCTCTTGACAACATTAACTTCTTGGTGCATGGATCAAATATCTTGTATCCCTTCTCAGATGTTGCATACCCAACAAACACACCTTTTGGCACTCTTTGCATCGAGCTTTTGTCTTATTTCATTTGGTACATGCACATAACAGAGCGATCCAAACACTTTTAAATGACCAATACCTGGTTTTCTGCCACTATAGGCCTCAAATGGAGTTAGATTGCCAAGAGCTTTTGTAGGTGACCTGTTTAGAAAATAAACAGCTGTATGTACAGCTTCTGCCCACAGAACGTATGGGATATTTTTATCATCAAGCATTGCCTTAGCCATCTCTACAATTATTCTATTCTTTCTCTCCATTACTCCATTCTGCTGTGGGGTATAAGCCATAGATAACTGTCTTTGAATTCCTTCAGTCTCTAAGAACCTGTCGAACTCATTTGACACAAATTCACCCCCTCTGTCACTTCTAAGACACTTCACCTTGAAACCACACTGTAATTCCACCATTGCTTTGAACTTTCTGAAACAATTTAGGGCCTCAGATTTGTGCCTTAGGAAATAAACCCATGACATCCTTGTGCGATCATTAATAAGGAGCATAAAATATTTTTTTCTCGGCAATGGATTCATTTTGCATGGGGCCACGCAAGTCAGTGTGTATTAGCTCCAGTGGACTATTTGCTCTCCAAGCTTGCTCTTTTGGAAACCAATCTCGATGCTATTTTCCAAATTGGCATCCTGCACATACACCATCAACATCTTCAAGGTGTGGAAGACCATGGACCATATCATTCTCTCTAAGCTGCTTAAGACTCTTGAGATTGAGATGACCTAGCCTCTTGTGCCAAGTCTAGGTACAAGGAGTGATACTTGACCTTAACATCATCTGATCATTATGCATTAAGTGCAGAGGATAACATATGTTCTCTTTCATTCCCACTTTTATAACCAAGTTGTCAAGTGATGGTCCATCAAAAACACTGCATACTTTTCCTCCAAAGAGCAAGTAATACCCATGCTCATCCATGTGACCAACAGTTAGCAAGTTCTCCTTCAACCCTGGTAAATACATCACCTCTTTGATGTATTTCCTTCCTTTAGTTGTATCAATCACAAGAGATCCCATTCCTGCCACATTAACTAGATCACCAGTTGGCATTTGCACTTTTCCTGCCACATTGGTTCTCACATCAATAAGAAGATTGACATTTCCTGTCATGTGGTTGCTGCATCCACTGTCAATGTACCAATTTCCATTCAATCATTGCACAATTAGCATAGAATAGATCACCAGATACCTCCACTTGATTTGCACAGTTAGCCTTGTGCACAGATTTTTCAGCAGTGCACTCTCTAGCCAAGTGACCAAATCTATCATAATTGTAGCATTTTGGCTTGCCTTTATAACTGCATTCTCCAAAATGGTACTTTGAGCACACTTTGCACTGAGGCTTTACAGCTTCTTGGTTTGCTGGCTGTGATGAACTGAAGCTGTGATTTGGTGCAGGATTATTCTGTTGGGACTTTCCTTTTGACTCCCATGGTTTCCCCTTAGGATTCCAATTCTTTTGAGACTTCTAACCATTGGACTGAGAGTTACCCCTGTTTTGTTGTCCTTTTGAACTCACAGAGGAGGCAAATGCCTTATCAGTAGCATCAACAGTGTGCATATCAAAACGTTGTTCCTGGCTTTTAAGAATAGCTAGGATCTCCTGTAATTCAACCGTTTCTATATTTTTCGTATTCTCAATCACAAGACAGATAGGATCATAGGGTTTGCTAAGATTGATTAAGACCTTTTGCATAAGTCTTGCATTAGATAACACTTCACCAAACGTCTTCATTTGATTAATCAATTCATTCAGATGCGTAAGATACCCAGACAATGTTTCATCATCACGCATTCTAGTATACTCAAATTCCCATCGAAGATTTTGGGGTTTAACCGATCGTACCTGATCACCACCGTGGTATTCTCCATATAACAGTTCCTACGCCATCTTTGCTGAATCGACGTTGGCAATTCGAGAGAATATTTGATCCGAGACTGCACTCTGGATAATACCCAGAGCTTTTGCATCTTGCATATATGCAGCCACAATTTTCTCATCATCTTCCTCTTCTGAGCTTCCTTTAGCCTTCTTCTTCTTCTTTCAATCTGAGGTCGTAACCCCTTTTTCAACTAATTTCCATAACCCATGAGATTTGAAGATTCTCCCCATCTTGATTCTCCAGAACTCGTAGTTCTCACCTCAGAACTTCCAGATCCAACCATCTCTAAGCTTAGATGCTATGAACACAAATTGAAATCTGATTCTAAGGAGCGAGCGTGAATGAGGCTCGAGTTCACAGTTTTGAAAATGGCCCAGATTCAATTGATCGAACCTGGCTCTGAGGCCATGTTAGAGTTTGTGTTTGTCTGGGTATGAAAATGAAGAAGAAAGAATGAAAACGATGATGAATGAAGAGTTCTCCTTCTCTCTGCTGAAAACAGAGAGGAATATATTTTCTCTTAATAAAAATGAGCACACACAAGAGCATCTCATATCCGTTAGCCTTAGCTGGACCCACACACGTCATATTAGATCTCAGTCTTACATCTAGCTATTCTTAGGGGGATGTATCCAATTCTAATTTTGAATGAGTTTAGAAGTTTGAAGGTATTCAATTGTGACTTTTAAATAGTCTTTAAAAGTTTAGTTGTATTCAATTGTGAGTTTTAAAGAGTATGTAAAAATTTTGAGGTATCCAAAATGTAAATGACTTTTAAAAACTTTGTGAAATAAATGACTTTTCAATACTTTTGAAGCTAATTCTTACTACCAAAAGTCTTGCTAATTTACACCAGACTTTATGAAATATTGGGAAGCTAGGAAGATAGAACCAAAACGTTCCAATTCTTTCTTCCCTCGTTATATCAAGTAGCAAGCAGATATATCTTTTTTCTTTATGGTTAGGGCTCCACTTTGGTATCCCATCTTGTCATCCACTTCCTTCATGTTAGTAAAAAATCTTGAATGTTTTTCTTCTCTTCCCATCCACACGTGTACTTTCCCTCTGTTGATGAATATTTCTTCTATTCTTTTCTTCATGCTTGCATCCTGAAGCTTATCAATATTTCATCACAAAGCTATGTTTGCATATAAATATTTTATTATATTGATTGTCTCATATGCTAGGTTTGCATATAATATTTTATTATATAATTTTTTGCCCTTAAACCCATTAATTTATTATTTAGGTACTGTTTCTTAACCCATAATTCGTTAGGTGAATAATTTTTTCATATAACATTCTCAATTTGATTACATCCCATATATTGGGCTAGGAGAATTGCGGGAATATAGACTCTTGTAAGTTGTAATCTGACCATTTCTGTTGATTTGTAAGTGTTTATGAAATATTATTGATGATTGAGTAATATTTATTTCTTTTGATAAGAATATGTTACTATGTGATTAGATTTTGATAAATAAAAATTTAAAAGGTGCATTGGATGCATTTTACCTATAAGCTATTATGAAAATATACACAATTAATAAGGATTTGTATCCAATTGTTTTTTTTCCCTAATTTTTTGTTCCATGTATGCCGACTAATTCATTCAACATAAAAGATAAATGTTATTTGTAAAATAAATTAAAAAAATAAGTATTTAAAAGTCTAAAACTCTACGACAAAAGTATATGAAAGTTTGTCACTTAACTTTTTAAAGTATGTAAAAGTCATTAAGAATTTGTCAACTCTAGAAAAGTCACTCACTTAAAAAATGTCTTTAAAAGTTAGAATTGGATACACCCCCTTAAAGTTTCTACATATGGCTATTTTAGCCTTACATATTGAAAACCTCTCACTTGTCATTTAATACACAATTTAAACACAAGGCTTATTTATCCTAAGCTCATATTAGCTCAATGCTTATACACTAACAGATTTGTCATTCGACCCAAGTCTATGTCAAGGCGCATGAGAGGGCATGGGCGTTTTAATTCATTATCTTTGCATCAGTTTACAAATCTTCATGGTAAACCAATTGGGACTTCAGTATGACATTCCTCCCCTCCTCAATCTACATTGCAGGGTAGTTCTCATTTTTCCCAAGTGATAGGCCTTGGTGGCCATCCTCATCGCACCCCACTGTCCGTGTGAATCACTGCGAAAAGGAGGAGTTAGTTAATTCTGCATCATCTCCAAGCAAGAATAGACGGAACCATATGCTGGGTGCTATTGGTAATCTGATGGCTCAGGTTAGGCCTCATATTCGTGGTGTACGGCAGGCTGGTGATCCCGAGCCCCAGTTGTTGATACGGGAATTTTCCCTACTTTGCCTTCCTTGATGCCAGTGGCTATGAAGGAACAGAGTGCATCGCAAGTTGAGGCTGTGAACGTGTCGGCACCCTTAATTGTCGACCCCGAAAGAGATACTGATATACCAGTAGGTGGAGGTGATGCCCCTGTCATTTCACAATTTTCGGAGTCTGATCCTTTTAACTTCAAGCTGGACCAAGAGGCCTAAGAGAAAGCCTACGTCACCCCCACCCACCTATGTCGTCCAAATGCAGAGAGAGGGAGAACCTTAGGGTTCTCCCATGTGTTCTATATATTCACCACTTAGCTTATCTTTCTCCCTAGGGTTTTAAGTCTTGCAAGGGTGAGGAAGCATCAAGTCTCTTCCTAAGGCAAGCTAAAATCGGTCCCAAGAGAAGTGTTTCTAGCACCACATACTTCTCTTGTGTATCATCTTCATTCCGAAGAGAAAGCTTGGTGTGGAGACTTTGGAGGTCACTACTTTGTGGCTTGGAAGATACGTAGAAAGTGGATCCTACCACCATCACTAGGTGGAATACTTGGGTTGGACTCAAGTTGCGCTCCAAGGGTGAGTTTCTATCAACCTTCATCTCTTTAATTTTAAGTATAATAGTTTGCAATTCACATCAACTCTTTGAAAGGTTTTGTTTTTAGGCTTTATGGTTTTGTTTAAAGTCTTTCGTTGCCTATCAAATGAATTTTTGATAATCTAGATGTCTAAATGAACCTTGTTTTTGAGAAAAACACAATATATCCTAGTTCGAGGAGGACTAGGTTGTTCTGGAGCCCTAGTTCAAGGAGGGCTAGGTTGTTCTAGAGTTCTGCTTCGGGAAGGACTAGGTCATCTAGGATGATATAGAAGGATGAAGAGACCCTTCTTCAAAGTGCCAATCAATGATAGTCACCCATATCAGGTCGTCAAGATAAGCGCCCAATTACCACCTCAGATTCGTGTTGACATGATAAACTTCCTACTTGAGAACGTTGAGGTCTTCAAAGGGTCGTATGAAAGCATGCCTGGAATAGATCCCGAGATCATATCACACCGTCGAAGTATCGATCCCACCGTAAACGCTGAGCTTATGATGCAAAATGGTACGCTGCCATAAAAAAGGAGGTTGACAAGCTCACCAAGATTGGTTTCATTCGTGAGCTTATGAAGAAGCGATTTTATTGTTTAAATCGCCGCTTATGAAGAAGCGATTTCATTGTTAAAATCGATGTCTAATACGTTCCCAAGTTGTTGGCATGTGAATTAATGACTTAAAATCATTGTTGATTAGTTATGAAGACGACGTTTTTATTGTAAAATCATCGTCTAATAAGTTGACATGTGAATTAATGACTTAAAACTGTTGTTTATTAGCCGTGAAGATGATGTTTTATTGTAAAACCATCATCTAATAATTTGGCATGTGCTATAAGTTGACACATGAATAATGTACTCTTTTCCCTAGCTAGTCTTTTTGTCCCATAGGGTTTTTGCTAGTTAGGTTTCAATGAGGCATATGCTATTTGTAATGGATACCCAAGGGGAGTGTTAGGAAATCGCTAGTAAACATGGCTATCCACTTAGAGATATATTCGTTGTATAACAAGAGATCTTAACCCTAAAAGATTCTTGTGGCTCTTTTTTTCACACTTCCTTACTAACAAATCTGTTTTTTTTTTTTTGAATTTTTATTTTTTTTTCAAAAAAAAGTTTTCAATTACATACCTAACAAGTTTTTGAATCTTTAAAAATAAATTTTAGAACAAAAAAAATCAAAGTTTTGAAATTCCCTACTTAAATAACGAGTTCATTAAGCTTTATTAGTAGATCAAGCAGATCAAGCTCACTTTTGAATATTGGCCGATCTGTGAACCAACAAGAGTCTGCATTTTGCCATATTTCACAAAACGCATAAACTTGCCAAACTTTGTGAGACTTCGCATTTCTTGCGTAGCTGCTTTCAATGACATGCGAGCTCCAGAACCCCTGCAACGTGAGACAGGATTCTACGTTAACGGGGACAACATTTATTATTACTTTTGGATTGTTCAAAGATAAAGAAGTGACATGTTGCAAGTTTTCCATATAGGTTAGTATTATTGCCTAATACAATGTGCATCAAATTAATTATCCTGGCAAATAATGAATTATAACAATTACAAGCTTGACAATTATAAATACAACATAGGAACAAGACACCAATTCCCGTTAGGTTTAAATGAACCTACGGTTCAAGAACAAATGCAAACGGACATGTCGAAGTCTAGTGGACTTGATCTAGAAATGGGGCAAATAAATTGGGCACTACGAGTTGAAAAAATGGTTAAATCCTATCCATTCCACTAGGATGCACAGTGAGCCTTGACAAAAAGGATCAAAGGAAAATTTCATGTAAATGCCGCAACTTATGAGAGTACGTTATAGGTGATGATGGAGAGAATCATTATTCTTCAGTCTCAAGAGGCCAAACTTCTGTGAATTGAAAATAATTTGAATGAGAAAAATTTCGGGGGAGAGTCATGAGTGGTTCATTCCCGCTGAGCTTTCGAACTGCCAATCCCAAAGCATATCCCAAAGCTCGCGCAACAGGGACTGCAACTGCATTTCCAACTTGACAATATCTGCACAAAGTAGACAGAATTTGCAATACACATCATATGATTATTCAAAAACACTTACCAAGCGCATTGGATAGAATATGCACACTGAAATTCCAATATTATGTAACAAGATCATTGGTTAGAAAACAGTGTCAAAAATGATTTCAGTTCTATCCTAATTACAAATGCTTTGTTTTGGTAGCTCTTTTTTATTTATAACAATTTTGTATATTAATGATTAAGATAAAAAAAGAAAAGCTGCTTTTAAGCGAAATACCCAAACAAGTTTTTAATATCTTAAAGGAGCAATGCCGTAGAAGAAATTTGTTCTCTACAAAACATGTAAACTAAGTTCAAATACAGATTTGACAAACACAATAATAAAGTGTAAACATCGGAATTATGATATAAAATATCAATTATAACTACGGAAATGAACAGCTAAGTTAAAAAGTTTACCAAAACTTTGAAGAACCTCAAAATTATCAGAGTTCTGCATATAAGATTTTGCATAGGAAAATTTCGAAAACGGAATAGCCAAGCACATGAGAGGTATATAATAATAAATAATGAAATAAGAAATCATATATTCTCCGTTAGGTTCTAACATTTGAGCATATTAGCACTCCCAACTTTACATTATGTCAATATAACATGAAAATATATAACAATTGAGACTACACACTAAATATATATACTAAAAAGTGTATCAAAAACATAAATGAAACTATAGAGAGAGAAGTGTAGGCGGGCATGCTTTCAGTGTAATTAGATGTTGAATAGTAAGAAACTTTAAGGTTTCATTTTATTTTGTTATTTAAAATCTCTTCGTTTCATTTAAATTTCTAATGTATTCTGTTTTCAATTTTCATTTTCTGCAGAAATCTGAAAACATCGATCACAAACTCGGGCATGACTCAAAAAATGAAATTCATATTTTTTAAAGAAACGGTCAAAAGGAATTAAATATGAAATTATACATTCATAAGAATTAGAGGAGTATACCTCTCCTTAACCGTCCCACAGAATCTATAATAATCAGGAAACCCTTGCAATCTTGCACATTCTCGTAAAGTGAGGATTCGATCTTGCTCTGGATGTAATATTGCCTACAGAAGTTTATAGGTCACTACAATATTCAAACCATGAGATGCCATTAAGAACATTTGAGACCATGGTCAAACCTGGCTGTGACAAGTTGGGAATGTCAGTACAGTGGGCACTGTCTCATCCCACCACAACCTTGCAAATGGTCTAAAAATATCAAAGAATCAGAAAATACGAGAAAGAAAAAAAAAAATGGAGAAACACATGAGAAGGCTACCAAAACAAGAGATCTAACCTTTTTGACTTGCCTTGTTCATAAGTGAAGGCATAATCTGGTACCTGACAGGAGAAGATTTTGGTTAAATACGAGCCAATTTTCATTCCACTTGAGCCAGATGCTCATGACACAACGGAGGCAGTTTCAGTCCTCTGAGCCCCTTTCAGCCCTATAAGAGTTGACCTTGTAAATACGTTCCTATTATTGATTCCTAGCTTTTTTAGGAATCCTTTGTAAATATGTTTATATGCCTCTCCATGACAGAAGAATAAACAATTCAAATTCTTACAAAATATTCTGCATGGTATCAGAGCAGGCGTGGGCCATTCTCTGAAAACAAAAGCTTAAAATCTGCTACAGCTGCCACCTAGGTGCTGTTTTCCCCTCTAGTCTTCTTCCACACAAAATTAAACTCTGTTTTTCCCTAAAATCTTGATCAGATTTGTTTTTCCTACATCACTGGGTTCCAATTACCATGGGTGATAATATTCTTCATGAGTCTTCAACTGATCATGCTGCTCCTATTATCACCATTCCGGTGACTCCTCTGGAAACATGTAACGTTGGATCATTGATTCAGACGCCACTGATCAAAGACTAATGATCCCTCTCGGTTTGTCTCCTTTACCCTACCTTGTTGTACTGCTATCAGGGCTGCTAATGAGGTATCTACTCCTGTTTATGGGGTGGGTGTTCCTGATCTCTCAAATAACTTACTCTTGCAACTTATTTGGTATGAACACAACTCCTGCAAACTTAATCCACTTGTATCAATTCAAATACAACTCCTTTGGTTCCATCTAGCAAGGACTTCAGTCCTTTCTGTGAACATTGTCTCCTAATAGGTATGGTTTTCCCTCGACCACATAGCTTTCAAAAATCAATTATCTGTCGTGTCTATCCCAAAGAATGTACAGGAAGCTCTTGGCAATCCTAAGTGAAAAAAATGCTATGCTACAGAAGAGGAAGGCTTTCCAGAAAAACTCTACGTGAGATACTGTGGAGAAATACTCGAGGGTAAGAAGACCGTGGGGCGTAAAGGGGTGTTTACTGTGAAACATAGAGCTGATGGATCCATTAAAAGGTACAAGGCACCTTGCAATATCCTAGTCAGGTTCCAACTGATAAGGAGAGATATTAGAAGCTAATTAGGAGGTTAATCTATCTATCTAGCACACGATCTGATCTAATGCAATTGGTGTGGTGGCCAATTTGTGCACTCACCACAAGGAAGATGTTTATCGAATCCTAAGGTATTTAGTCTGCTCCTAGAAAGGGTATAATTTTCTCAAAGCATGGTCATCTAGAAGTAGGGTACACAAACTTTGACCAAGCAGGTTGAAAGATTGACAAGGAAACCACTCAGGTTATGTTCAATTTGTCGGGCAATCTTGTATATTTTCTGCACAATTTCCAGGCTTACAAAAAGAAAACAAGATAACACAGATTGCTTTGATATGTATACAAGTACAACTACAGCAGCAGACCTTTTCGACAACAAGGCATAAGTTCAAATTTGTACTGTTTCAAGGCAGGAAACTTTTGAAGAAACAGCAATGATAAGATTAAGTAAAGAGCATCAACACTTACTAATGGTTTTCCTGATGGCAACAGCAAATGCTTTTCAGTTGAATCCCTCCGAGCCACATTGTCATTTCCTACAACAACACCAGGGAGGTCGCGGAAGTTTGCTCCCTGAAAATAGCTATAGATTAGAAATAACAGATGGATAAAAAAATTAATGGCACAAACGTAATGTTACACTTATCCATGCTGTATACATATCTGACCTTTCTTTTTGGAATTTGACAAACTCGTAAGTAATCATCTTCGAACAATGGGTAAGGCCGATGGTCATACAGTGAAACTTTTGTTTTCATAGTGCCATCTAACACAGATCCCATCATCTCTACAGAACCAGCATAAATGAAAGTAAAAATGGAAATCATATAAATATATGCAGTTGGAAGGACGGAAGATATAAAAAGATAAGCAGAACCAATTGGTATATCAATAAACCTCCAGACACCCAACATGGCCTTCAACCTCATCAAACAGCCAATTGATCAAGTTTGATGAGGTTGATGGCCATGACTAGAATGCCAAAATAAATGTTCAGCAATATGCTGACCACGCTATAGTACAAAAAACAGATCAAGTTTGTACAGTCTGTACTATTCCATCATGCTCTTGGCTTTATTTCCTTATTGTTCTTTTATACTAAACCAGTTATGAATACTTTATTAAGTGTAACTGTATTTCTATGATATAATAGTGTTATGTGGGCAGTAATCTAAGCTTGATATGCACCACTGGTTGTGTAACAAGTTACACCCCGATCAAGAGGTGGTTTACATTAGTTGCATTGTTGAACTATATTAATATTTGGAGACATCTTTGGGGATCAGATGAATCTACCAATTGGAAACACAGGTCATGAACTTCATTATTGTTATTTTCACTGTTCTACCTGCAAGGATATTTTTTTTTTCATAGTCGTGTAAATATTTCCAACGTAAATATGCTTTTGGCCTCAAATTGAGATAATCAAGTTACACCAATATTGTTATGATTTGGTATAAAAACCTGAAATGTAGCCTCCACGAGAAAAGACAAAACTATAGCCCTAAACCCTAGTGAAACGACCGGCCCCTTCAACAAAGAAATAAAAATCTAGCACACCTTCTGATGGTCGCCAGTACTCCCCTAAATTTTCCACCTCTTTCCGCTATCCTAGCAGTTGGGCGTAGTCATGGTCACCTTCTACGGAGGCTTTGTTTTTCTATATTTGGGGTCTTGAAACTCTAGTTTTTGTTTTTGTTTTCGTTTTTTTTGTTTTGGATAGAAACGAAATTTATTGAAAGAAACGAAAAGGAACACACAAGTGGATAAGGCATCCACAAGCCAAACGAACAACAACAGAAAAAACAGACTAAAAAAACAAAGACACCAGCCAAACTACAGAGACTGCTACATCAGAAAGACCCAAATAAAACAAGATGCAAAAAAACACTTCACATCACAGCAGTGTTTTTTTTTTTTTTTAAAAAAAATTTATCCTACCTCTGCAACTATGCTGAATACCGAATCTAGAGACAAACCCTAAATCAATGAAAAAATTTATATGAATATTAACTGCATACAAAGTATGAGAATAGCGATATTACCATATTGCGTTGACCTTATATATCTTTGGAAATCTGTTCCAGGAGGCTTTTGGTACGACATTTCTTCACTTGTTTCATCGTTTGTGACCTATAACATAAAACTAAATCAGAAATTTGTTCAACTGTAAGAGAATAGCTAAGCTTCAAATACAATGAACGCACAGCAGGAAGATCAGAGATGGCATCGTGAAGAACCACAGCTTCTTCTAATACACGAGGTTGGTCTTCATCATAAGCAACAGTATTGCGCTGCACATGAAGGTAAACAACTTAACTCGAAAAGAAAGAACTGAAGAAGGTTTAAGCATTCCATAAAACACAATAGGTACCTCGAACTCTGGTGGAGGCCAGTATCTAATTATGACATCATGTGTAGGAAGAGGAAATTGAGGTAGATTCTGCAAGCAAACAGGATAAAAACACATCATGTTCTTGTTCCGTCATCCAACATGAATGAAAACACTATTCAATGTGTCCCACAAGAATTTGATTGAGCTTGATTCATTATCAATTGAAGTATATTTATTCTCTTTCTTATTATTTTTCTGTTGTTTGGAGCCTCATGTGACCCCTATGTATTTTTGTATTACCCTCAAACATTTATTTAGACAATGACAAAGACACAAAGAGACCACCTCACAAGGATGAGCACCCCACAAGAAAACACGCAACCGAAATTGCGGAAGGCCATAACAACCGGCAGCAAGTATTCCTAGCCTTGCTTGGTAATTCATATGCACCAAACGACTAAGTGCATACCTACCAAGAGAAGCTTTATCAAATCTCAAAATGTCAACTACATTTTCCATCAACACATACTTTGGCTTCAAAAATTTTACAATGTCCATGAAGACTACAATTTGATGATTTCTCTCATCATCTAATGGAGAATCAACATTTCTGTAGCGATTATAGCCGCTAATTCCTTGGCAAGGAGGGCCCCCACAAATTACATCAACATCACCCTGGCATTATAGATAAATATCAGGATTCAGATAATATGAGATCAACACCTATTGGGACTACTTTAAATTGTACAATCAGTAAATACTTACTGGGAGTGGCAAGATCTTCACCTTCTTCCCATATTTTACAAAATCCTGTATTCTTCCTAGGCAGTTACTGAGAAGAGACGGAACAATTAGTGCTGAAGAACACACATATATTTCAAATCATAACGAGTCGCAATACCTCAACCCTCCAATTGGTTCCCATGTATCTTCACTGCTACTATAACCCTTCCAATGCACCTATTAAAACAGCTATGATTAAAATGTTTTTTTTAATTATTTTATGCAAAACGAGATATTACTAAATCGCGAATGCTAATCATACAAGCATGGATAAGAAATTCACAGTCAACCACTATGGAGCAACAATTTACAACAACTAACAAATCCAGCATAATACTTGATAATGAAGAGTCCTAAAAATCTGAAGTAACCAATGCCCAGAAAGATTACTAAAATCTAACTCGATCCAAAAGTTCTTCCACCCCAAAATCTCACTAATCCTTTAAAAAATAAAAATAACAAAGCTTTATAGTACGCTCCATCCAAATGGCCCAAAACACTGCAACAACAGACAGTGCCGTAGGGTTTTATCTTTCCTTTTCCCAAAGCCTGTAAAAACTGAGTAGTCAACACCTCATAACACCCTTTTGGAATGACCCAACTAACATTAGAAGGTAAAAAAAATGGAACATCTTATTTGTTCCACAAAACGCTACTGTATGATATGCATAGAAAAAATCCCAGAGTCCTCTAGCTTCCATCTCCTATCATCCACCCTAGAAATTGACAAATGAACCCCTTCCAACTTCTGACTCCAAATCAATAAGAATTCTTACGCTAAAATTCCAGCAAATATAACCTGTCAAATCTTTGACACATTGCTTCTTCTCTAAAATTTGACCAAGTAAAATCAGCATTTATTGGATCTCTCAAATTTGTTTCTTGGATAAAATCATTATAAAAAAAAACCAGCATTTTTTTTTTTTATAATATAAACAGTTGTATTGATAATCAAGAGGAGAAATTATCCTCGATCATACAACAAAAGGAATTCGGACTCATTAAGCACCAGAATACCTAAAATAAAAAACAACTAAACTACTATGCCCGAAAATAAATCTGTAATTAGAAAACAACTTATATAAAATCATCTTAAGACTGCCACCATATCTCTCATGATGATAGAATAATGAGAATCCTTGAACTGCCCCAAAACGGATGCCCAAAGAGATGCCCAAAATTTAACTCTATCCCATAATTCCTCAACCCTTACTCCTATATGTCCCTGAAAAATTCTTCGATTGCGCTCCATCCAAATATTCCAGAAGATAGCATGAACTAGACAATCTTGTAGAATTCGAAGTCTCTTTCCCCTCCCTGAAACCACCAACTTGATACTAAGGAACTCAAAACACCCTTTAGGAATCACCCACTCTGCTCCGAGTGCGCACAGCATCTTCCACCATAATTTTAGTGAATACGAACAGTGAATGAACAAGTAATCAATGTTTTCTGCATTCTCCTTGCAAAGAACACACCAAGAAGGGGATAAACACATCATTGGTTGCCTCCTTTGAATAACATCACAAGTATTAATCTTGCCATTCGCTACCAACCACACAAAGAATTGAATTTTTGGAGGTGTCTTCGCCTTCCAGATTGAGACGAAAGGGGAGAAGACATCCCTGATGTCGTTAGGAAGAAGAAAAGACCTAAAAGATGTGCACAAAAACGAACCCTGCTCCTCGATCTCCCATATTCTCCGATCCAATCTAGAACTACTTAATCTTACATTCCCCAATATATCCAAAAGTATTACCACTTCTGCAATCTCAGCCTCGGACAAATTCCTTCTGAAGCCAAAATCCCAATTAAGAGGCAGCTCTTGAGTGTTAACAAAACGAGAGATACTTAGATTTTTTTTTCCTGGACAAGGAAAAGAGTCTAGGAAACAAATTTTTCAGTAACCCTTCTTTCAGCCAATAGTCCTCCCAAAATCTAATCTTCTTCCCATTGCCAACAAAAAAACGGCAGCATTGAAGAAAAGAATTATACCCTTTCGAAATCTCTCGCCATGGATTCCTACAAGACACATTGACTACCTGTTTAGTCATCCTTCCATCATTTGTCTCTCAATGACAAACCTCACCGTATTAAAGTCTCCTCCACACACCACATGATTCTTCCCAAAAGCTCTTCATTTTCCTATGTCTGCACGGGCCATAGACTCCTCAAAGCCACCAGTCTGCTCCATAAACCTTTTATTTATGGATGCCAAGAACTCCCCTACAACAGATTCCAAAACCGATACATGATTTGTGTTCCACATCACTACAATGCCTACTATCTACCCCTTGAAGGAGCAAACACCAAATCCTTAAAACTGAACAACAAAACACTCACCACTAACTTACTGTCCACAATCGCTTTTTGTTTCTGGCCCCTGATACTACAATATCAAACATGAGTTAAAAAATATAATTGCAATTCGAGAACCCCACAAATAGAAGGGGAGTTGACCCTTCCATCAGAGATACAAATTATTAGAAAGAAAAAAGGTTCAGCTATTTTATAGTCTAGAGCACTTGAACTACTCATAGGGTTTGGAAATAGTTAGGAGATGG
Organism: Prunus dulcis; assembly: GCF_902201215.1. NCBI lineage: Eukaryota > Viridiplantae > Streptophyta > Magnoliopsida > Rosales > Rosaceae > Prunus > Prunus dulcis. The sequence goes on from NC_047654.1 coordinate 2,351,445, forward strand.
AATGTACATATAGCTCTGTTCATATTATATACATTAGCACGTCAATTGATCACCAATATTTTTAGTTCTTTCTGAAAGACAAGCAAAGTAAATTACTCGAAGGGCACTAAATGTAAGAGACATATCGTGTATACCCATAACAAAAGATATAAAGAAACTATGCGTATGAATCTTTTATTTCAATGATTGGAAATGACAAAGTTTCAAATCTCTAGCCTCATCCAGTATAAATGGTCGTAAATAGTTGGGAAAGCCCAGCCACATCTTATATCTCGAATAGAGAAAGCATATTGAGATAATGAAGGACTACCCAAGACTCAAACAAGTGTCTTGACTCTTAATTTCGGATGAAAAACCCCTAGAACGAAATAATCACAAAAAATATGAAAGTGAGTCCATATGAATTACCAAATTTGCTTAATTATCCCCCTTCCCAAAAATCTTTTACTAAGAAATTACATTTTCCCCTTTAGTATTTTTGGTTTCACATCATATATATATATATAGAGAGGAGGACCCAAGCACTAACCGGTTAGTAAGTTAATATATGATCATGTTTTCTTCGTGAAAATTCATTAAACAAAGAGTGTGAACAGCCGCATGCATTACTTTGCTTAAGAATCTCACACCCACTGGCAATGAGTTACTGTCTTTGAATGTAAGTGAAAATAAAATCTCATCATGACCTAGCAGACATTGTCATCAGACATCTTAAACGAATTTCTTTTACCTTAAAGTTTACTCCATGCTTTCCTGTCTTATTAGGATCACCGTAGCAGATATCAACAATCCTCGAAACTTCATATTCGTCTGTAGCAATCTCATTACTATTCTTGGGTATTTTTGATGTTTTTGATCTTAATGGATAAGTTCTTTCAACATCATTGACTGTATACCGTCTGCATAACTTTTCCCATTCTTTTAACAGTTCTAGAAAATCCTCAGCTGCTTCATTCCTGACCTACAAAGAAAAACATAGAACTATTCTGTAATGTCATTGAACATTAAAGGGGTGAGAAAATTGGCTATTGCCTATGTATACTCACTTGCGTTTCTGGATGATTTAACTTCAAGCTTTCACAGGCAGATTTATCACTGTCAAGGGCCCATCTCTAAATAAAGGCCAGAAAATAAGATTCACTTAAACCCATAACATGTTTGAGGCAGCTGATAGTAATTTAAAAAAAAAAAATACAAAGAAAATGAAAATTTAAAAAAAAATTTGTTGAATACCGTGACAAGATTAACACAAGACAGTTTGGCACCAAGGCACAATCCAGTTGACATACCACCACAACCACAATAAAGATCTAAGACTGCTAACTCTGCATTGTAGGTTTCAGAGCTGGGCATATTCTCCAACAAGTTTGCAGTTGACAGTAGAGAGACTGCTTCGATTGAATTGTATGCTGGCAAGTTTTGGTTCTTAAGAGAATTATCTGAAGTAAAATTAGACAAGTAGGAATTGTCAAACCTTTGAACTTGAAATTTTAGTGCAAATTTAAATTTCAACGTCTCACATTTTAGGTAGATCTTGGAGGGCCATGTAGTAGAAAACAACCATACTACAAAGTTTTTTATTCACTGAAATTGAACATGGAAGGTATTGTCTATAAAGACAAGAAAATAAAAGACTTTCTCAAAAAATTTATCCACTGAAATTGATAAGTCAACAATTGAATTGGATATCCCGAAACCAAGATACTGAAACCAAACAGAAGATAGTATTACTTAATTAATCCTATATTACAGCAAACATTACATGGTATTAAAACAATCATATCCAATCTAGTCCAATCCCTGAGCAAAGTAACAATCCAATTTAAATCCTGCACACCAAACCAGAAACAAATATAAACACCTATCACTGTCACAGTATGATCCACTCACCAGTAATCAAGGAGCGAAACGTGGAATAGTCCACACAGTATTCCATATCATAGTAGAAGTCAGACGACAAAATGGAGTTCCCTTTTAACCCCACCTGAAAAAAGTCAAAACATAGATAAAGTTCATTAATATAATATATGACATAGGCCTGGAAATTACAAAAACAAAAAGCAATCATATCACAGAAGTCAAATTTAAAGGGAAAAAAATCAAGATTTAATTATACCCTAGGAGATACATGTTTAACATTGACTTTTGAAACTATGCAATCTATCAAATTATCATTCATTATAGTAGAATAGAATAAACGCCTCTTGTCATGAACATCCCCTACATCTTTGATAACCTGAGAAACAAATAGAAAGAACAAAAAATGTTTAGTACTTAGTTGGATATTCTGCTCATGGCATTCCAGACTTGAAACAGTTTTTACAAACTCACCGTATCTTCAACTTTATAAAACCATTGGACTCTAAAATAATTTTCTCCATCAGTTGTCTTGAAAAATTCTAAGATCCTTCCCACATGCTTTTTTCCTCCATCACCCTGTAAACATTACTTTAACATTTATTTCAAATGCAGCCTTCATCTTAGGAATGCCAACAGAAATACCCAAAACTGTGCATGAGCATTCTTTTGGATGCCTCCAATACAAACTGTAACTAGAGCTGCTCTGAAGACTTAAGGGTGTATTGGATGTATTCGATATATCATAGATCCAACATGAGCATAACTCAAAAGAATAACTATGTAGCAATACACCCATATATAACTCCTAGTTTTTTACATTTCTATCTTAATTAACATTTATTTAAAATAAAATAAAAGTAAGAGAAAAACAACAATATTGAAGAGGAGACATCTCAAGCAGGTATAGCATGTGGAGGGACTAGTATATCTACATTGGCTATAGGAAGAAATGCCCATAACCAGTACATACTTGGGAAAGAGAGAGCAATTACCTTTATGTATGCACAATCTCCAAGACTGAAGATGCAATTGCCAATTTTGGCTTGAGAAAAGTGACATTCCACATTCAAAATTATCTCATCTTCTTCATTTTCACTACAAGCAAGCATGACATGAACAGAAAAAAACATTGAACCAAAGAGGATTATATTAAAAACGATCATGCTTCACTTAAGTCAGGAGCACATTGTTCTCAGGTCTAATCATGTAATGGCACATATTCCGTGTAACAACAAACAAGCTTTTTTTATTAAAATAAAAATAAAAATAAAAATAAAAATAAAAATAAAAATCTTTTTTTTATCTCGTAGTTGGTCAAAAGAGAAACAGTGGAAGTAAGGGTGTGATCAAAGAGAACATATTGCTTTCAAGGAAAAGAATGTTTGGTAAGAATGTTCCATTACATGTTTGTACCTCCTCACCAGTCAAGACAATGCGCTCTTGACAAGTGAGGAGCAATGCATCACCGCATGCAAAGCATAGAACTGAAGAAAACCACAACATAGAACTGAAGAAAACAACAACCAAACTATCAAAGAGACAAATTGTGAACTGTTTATTACTCACTTTAACTTCAAGCTTTGACTTTTAGATCTTTGACTCTGCAAAACTCCAACACAGCCACAAACAAATCTAAGACATATTAAACGCCATAATGAGGTGAAATTTAAAATAGTCTAATTACAATGAGCATAAAACCTCAAACAACCCTACAACAGAGTATAATCCATGCCAAGTCGTCAAATGGCTTCAAAGGTACAAGTTCAATGTTCAAGAGCCAGAAATTATTCTACCCACACCATACAAAAATGCACAAATTTGCATTAAAACATGCACACTCATTTATATACATATAATGCAAACAGGTTCAAGAGCACAATATATGCATATAATTTTCGTATAAAAAAATGCATATAAAATTTCAATATAACTGTAGAAGATATAATAGAAATATCTCCACTGCAAAAGGTTCACTGAAAATGCATATTTGATTAGGAAATAAGGTAGCACATAGTCAACATTAAACAGAGGGTGTTAAAACGTTAAAACAAACTCTCATTACGCCCCTCTCCCTAGATTTTTCTGATTCTTTCTTTGTCTCTACCAGTTCCCGGATCTCTCTATATCTTTATCTTTCAAATGTCTTATTCTTACTCCTCACAAAGAAACATATTGATATAACCTTTTTTGTAACCCTTATTAGATAAGCTTTGACTTCCACGTATTATAACTAGGAGAAGTATCTATATCAGCAAATTTCCAACCCAAAACCTTCTTTAAAGGACCAGTAGGAAGTCCAATTGAGAGAAAGATATGTGCTGAGTCGTGAAGCAGTGAGTCAATTCAATGAGGTGTATGTATGTATTCCTGATCAACTTAAGCTTCTTCTTTTTTCCTTACAGGAAATCAACTTAAGCTTCTTCCCTTTTTCTTATAGGAAGTCTACTTAAGCTTTGCAATAATTGACAACTCAATACTTAAGTCATCAACAGAACCGATACAAAGGGGCTCTCATCAAACTCTACCCCCAATCTGCCGTACCGTTGACTCTATCTATTCATTGAATTTATTTTTTTACATTTTTTAAGTACAATAATGGCCAGGACGAAAATTTGTTAATAGTATAATGTACGTCTGATTTAATGTTTGAGGTCCTTAAAGGAGAAACAGAGTCAAGTAAAAGAAATGCAAAAGAATAAATAGTATCTGAGTTGATTTAACACCTTCATTTGATACCGCCAACCCCATCTTTCTTGAGCTTCAACATCAGGAATTGGATCCCCAATCAAGGAAGTACTTTTGCAATTCTTTTGTTTCTTTTGCCTGTTCTCTGATGAATCCACTGTTTTCCTTTTCTTTGGTTGCTGTTTCACATATGTCTCGGGCAATTCAATCAAAGAGCATTCTGTTTCTCTTCCTTCATTCTCAAACACAGCTGTGGCTTCTTTTGGAGATTGCCTCAAGTATTTTTCATCAAAAATTCTTGAATCAGATTTTCCTAATGACATCAATATCTTCTTGGATGGAAACTCATCTTTTGAATCAGACAATCCAAAGATAATAGAATTTAGATTAGAGTTTTTCTCAGCTGCTGCTACAAAAGGGGAAAATCTAGGAGATCTCCGTATCTCCTTTCCATTCACACAATGAGAAAATATAGGAGATCTTCGCTGCTTTTCATCCAATTTTTCAAAGTCAACATTTTTCAACGATTCACTATCACCGTTTTCAGGGGCCGACGTTAGCCTTGAAGACCTCCTCTCATCTTCAGAAACAAACAATCCAACAATACTAGAATTTAGATTAGAATTTTTCTCATCCGCTGCCACAGAAAGGGAAAATCGAGGAGATCTCCTTATGTGCCCTTCATTCACACAATAAGAAAATCTAGGAGATTTCCGTATGTGCTTTTCATCCAATTTTTCAAGGTCAAAATTTTTCAATGATTCACTAACACTGTTTCCAGGGGCTGACATTAGCCTTGAAGACCTCCTCAAGGGCATAGGTCCCTTATCACCACATTCATGCCATGAGAGAGATAAATGCTGGACTTCTATATCTCTTGATGATGCTTCGACATCAGAAGGTTTTAAGGACATGGCCTTGAAGCAGCTTTTTTCAAGGGATTCCAAGTTTCTCAGAGATATCTCTTGTGAAGAAACTTTCAGACAGCAGCTTTCCGCTTCAGAGTGATCAGCATTGGAGATCTCCTGACAGACTTCTCTACCGAGCTCTCTACATTTGATACTGTATCTTCATCCTTGTAAGCACTGCAACAAGTGAAAATGAAAAAGTCAATATTATTAACACATGAAGACTGTGAAGACCCCCCCTAACCACACCCACAGCTACTCACTTTGATCCCATGCATGCGAGCAATGGTGGACCTACAGAGGCGCAAGGAGGTGCAGTTGCACCTCCCCTCGCCGGAAAAAGCCATGGATGTGCTGGATTTGCCCCTTTGCTCTCTAGCGTTTTAAAAGGTGTTATCAAGGCGCATCTCGTTGAATGCGACGATCTGAGGCCTCCTGAAATCGCAAATGGCAAGTTACACGATTGAGGCACACACTGTGTTGTAGAGGAGGAGTTGCAGAGGTGTGCCGCTGATGGAGGCTCTGGTTCCCGAATGAAGAAGACAACCCTATTTTTATTTGTCACAAACGGCGTCGTCCTTGATTTATGTTTGATGGTAAATGAAGTGTATTTAAAAAAATTCAAACTCTTCGTTTTTTGTGCAAACCGTTTCAAGATTCATTGTTTGGCTTCAATTACTTGGTTGTTATAATAAATATTTCATTATAATAATAATAATGTAATACCAAAAGGCTTACCTCGATGCTCCCAATTTGAAGAAGCCCATCTGTCAAAAAAATTAAATGATAAAAAACAACAACGAAGAGGAGTCCTTGCACAATGATCTCAAATCACACTTTGATATTAGAGTTTTTGTTTAATTAGGATTTGTTTGATACTACTTGTTTGTTGATCTAATCTTTTCACTGTAATAATATATTTTTATTATTATTTACGTATTTATTTTATCGTGCTAATCAATCTTTAAATTATCTAAGGGTCTGGTTTTCATAATATGTTTTTTATTGGGCAGTATCAAAATCATTATTGCCCCTCTCCAGAAAAATTTCTAGATCCTCTTTTGCATCCGAGCTTGCTTTTTTTATGCTGCATAAGGCAAGGATCCATTTTTGGAATTAGAAGTGCAAAATAAGATAAATGGTCAACTAAACATGTTGATATCCAAAAATGGATCAACAAGAGTGGTGAGAGATGGAGTGAGGGTTAAGAGATAGGCACAAACACAAAACACAAGAAGTATGTTTTTCACCTCAATGGGCTACGTCAACTGGGTGACTTGGCTAATTAGGCTAATTTTTTGCAAGGTGATTTTTGAATGACGGTCTAAAATTAAATGGTTTGGGTCATGAGATGATGTTTTAGAGTGGGCCCAAACAGCTCGTTAGTGTCGTCTTAACATACTAACCAATTAACGCTTGAGTCATCCTCAATAAAAGGGAACAATATATATATATATGCACATAAATAACATAAAAACCAAGTAAAAACTGTAAAAGTCATTACAAAAGGTGACGTGTGCGCAAGGGGTTTGTAGCTCAAGTGGTTAAGAGCATTTACCCTTGCACCCAGGGTCTTAGGTTCGACTCACCCCTCCGCCAATAACGCTTGTATCCAAAAAACAAAACAAAAAAAGGGATGTGTGCCTATTGGGGGGGTTAGTATATATAAATGGGGAGGGCCTTAAATGTGAAACTTTCAAAATACCCCATAATGCCCTTAGTTAATGAAAACATAAGGAAGAAAATTGGGCTAATTTTTTGACCGATTTTTGAATGACGACCTAAAAAATAAATGGTTCGGATCATGAGATGATGTTGTGGAGTGGGCGCATATGGGTCGTTAGCATCGTTTTAACATACTAAACTGTTAAAGCTTGAGCCCTCCCGAATAGAATGGGACCAGTCCCCCTTCTATTGAGGGGACACCCTTTAGGGTACCCTACTAATTTTTTTTTTCCAATAATCCAAATAATCTATTTTTCACATCTTAATTCAGAGATCATCCTTGCAAAAAATCATGCAAATTGAAAATCATTAAGGCATATAATTGAGACCAATAAAATCAATGAACACGATAATTCAATAAAACTTAAATTTCAATAATTTAATCGAGTGGTCAAATTAAGTGATTTTTTTGTAGATATGATCTTTGAATGAATATCTACAAAATAGACTGTTTGGATTAGTGAAATACAATACGGAGTGGGCCTTATAAGAGTGTCCCTCAATAGAAGCTATATATATATATATATATATATATACACACACAAAAATGACGTGTGCCAAGGGGCTTTCGAAAAATCCCGATCCTTAGGGGTTTTCTCTTGAAGTTTGTTCTTTCCCACATCACCAAAAAATAAAAAAATCAATGGGCATGCGTGTAACTCATGCTCTTAGTTAATAAAAATGTTTAAAAAGCAAAAATTTCTTAAATGAGGACAACATAGTAAATTAACAATATTTTAAATTGAAAAGTTCAAAAAAATAGAAAAATAAAACACTCACATTTCCTTAAACATAAGTAATATGTTTTCTTTGTTTTTCTTTAAAGTGACACGTGGGTTACCCTTTTTAAATTTTCATATTTTCTTTTTTTTTTTTCAAATTTTCCATAGTATTTCCCTTCAAATGACAAATTTGCCCTTATAATTGACTGCAAAATTGGATGGAGTTTTGAAAACTTTTTTTTATACAATCAATATTCTACTTTAATCTAATCTAATCTAAATTACGGGGAGGGGGATTCAAACTCAGGTGCAAAGTGAGAAACACCTCCGCTCTAGCCAACTTAGAATGGTTGCAGAGTTTTGAAACCTTAACTGTAAGTCCTAAATTGGCAATTTTTTTTCTAGTCTAATTCTTAGTTTGACTGAAAAATAATCGGAGGTAAAGTCATATTAGTGTGACAATTCATGGGGCAAAATGCCAATTTACCCATAAGAATTTGCTTGTAAATTATGAAAGGAGTAAAAACGACATTAAATGTGAACAGTGGTGCGGGCTGTAATTAATGAAACATGAAGGGATCCAATTAAGGTCCGCATCATCTTTTGATTCAAAGACAAGATGGATGCGAGATGGCCATGTGCCCCAAAGAAACTCTCATGCAACAAGTATAGCACTTTTTATCCGGACCAATAACACAACGACAAGTTGGATAACCTCTCCCATGTCATTATATTATTGGCTCTCCCAGTTACAAGTAGGTTTTTTTTCCACGGGCCCATCCTACTATGCTTGCAAATCCACATTTTTAATATTATACAAAACCACAAAATATAAAGCATAGCTCAGAAAATAAAAAATAAACACAAACCCACAAAACAAAAAGGAATGAATGACCTGTTATTTGTACCATATTTACGGACTATAATGAAAGTGGGTCCCACATGATGGGCAAATTAGTAAAAATAACGATGCTTGAACCCCTGTAGTCCAATAGATCAAGACTGATACAAATAAAAGCATACATGCTTCTAGATTACTTTCACCTTGACAGAGGTGTGGGCCCTCCAAAAAGTATCCCAAATATGGGAATATAGAGATGCGAAAAAAGAAGCAGTACCATCGGCAACGTGTTAAGCACTTTGTACTAAACTGCCATTTTCAATCAATGAATCCAATAGCTTTCCAGTGCTAATTGGAATTGCATGAATCAAATCCACCTCTTCTGCAAAAAAAAACAAGTTGCAAAGTGGACAACCGTAGTTTAACAAAATGCGGACGTTTGCATTACAGAAAAACTATATATATTAAGTAAGTCAAAAAAATAATAGATATATATTATATCAAATTGGATAATTATCATATCGGATTAGGCAAGATTCATATTTGTTCAGTTAACTTAACGAGTTAATGAATTTGGATCATAATCGGGTTATCGAATTATGTCACCAAATCCATCTCCTATTAATTACATCGGATTTGAATCGAATCCGAATCAAAATCCGATCCATTGACAACTCTACCTCCTACGTACTTGTCCATAAAAGTGATTATTGACCTATTCAGAAATGATTCTCCTTAGAATTAATTATTGACCTATCCAGAATCACTCTTAAATGAGCTCTAAGTGGCCGTTTGGCATTGCTTATTTGGAGTGATAAGTGATTTTTAATTTTTTTTTAGAAAGCCCAGCCCGTTTGGTAAACTATGAGAAAATTACTTATTATTAACAATTGATGTGAGAGAAAACTATAAGGAAAAGTAGCTGATTAGGTGCTTTAATTTTCTGATTATGAAGGAATCAGTTTCGAAGAGGTGTTGAGTTTAATGATTATGCGGGAATCATTTTCTGATTATGCGGGAATTAGTACCAAAAACACTTTTAACAAAAAGTTTACCAAACGCCAAACTGCTTTCCTACATAGCTGATTTCTCTCACAGCAAATTTGACAGCAATTATTTTCACAGCACAGCAATTCCAAACCAAGTAGCGACACACCAGCAATCGCACTAAAAGGGCGAAAGCATCGGTTGATTCACGGCCTTAATTTCTGATTTAGGTCGTTCAAGAAAAAAAAAAAAAATAAGAAATAGTATTGTACGTTGTACTTTTACCTCTTAAAGACTTGAATAGCAGGCATAAAAAAATAAATAAGTGTTAAATAACAAAAATAAGACGTGTTTGTTAATTCTGTGTCTTCCTTTTGAGATGAAGAAATTGTCCACTCAAAAAACCCCAACCAACAATATATTAATGGAGTGAAATATTTAAACCCTAATGAAGAAAACGAATTAAGAATATAGTAATAGTGCCACCTTGTTGTATGATAGATTAATAATTGGACCGTATGGTGTAGAAAAATGATAAAAGACTAGTGAGAGTTGAGAATGATGCCAAATTTATACCTTTCCCCTATTGGCATTTACATATATATATGTACATACCGAGGCTTTTGAAGCCCTTGGGATTTTCCGCAACCAGCTGGTTTTTCATGTCCAGCCATCAACATCCTCCATTCTTTAGTCTTCTTCACCAAGCGTATATACCATTTTCTTATTTTGAGTATTTATAAAAAGAAGCTTGCAAAAGTTCTGAACACACGCACTTCCCTTGATTAATAAATTAGGGTTGAAAGAAAAATGGCTGAACCTAGCCCGGAAACTGGAACAAGTAGCAGTGCACAAGAGTTGATCATCAGTTCTGCGCCGCTAGCGGTCGAGAATGAGGAGGAGAAAGCATATATGGGGATTGGAACTACTCCAGATGTGCATGGGGCGGCCATGAAGATTCAGAGGGCAAGGGATGTGTACAAAGCATATGCAGGTGTTGAAGAGAAGCCTAACAAGGTGGAGGTTTTGAGTTGGTATTTTTATGAGTTGTGCTCTTACTTCATTCTTACTGTTCTTATCCCTATCGTCTTCCCCCTCATCATCAGCCAAGTTGCAAACGGATCACTCGCCTCTGTAGAGGGAGGGTTCAGCGACAAGGGCTTTGTTTGCAAACAAAAGGAAATCAAACTGTAAGTAGACGACCTATACTTGTGATATCATTTGCTAGTCTCTTGACCTTTTGCTTGCTTCAAAATGCCTTTTCAAAATAAGTAAAAAGAGTAAACTGATAAATAAATAAAGTAACCAAGACAGTTCAATTTAAAGAAAAATAATTTGTTAGTCGTATATTAGTTTTGGTTCAGTCTTTGTCTCTTCATATTAAAAATTTAAGAGTGTTAAATTTCAGAGAGACAGCATTGGTCTACTATTAGCAACACCGATATTGTCTTCAACTTAATCCACTTACAAAATTCAGTAGGCGTGTGATTTTATCACAAAAAGCATCAGTATTATTAGTAGTAGAACCATTTAATATATATTTTATTTTATTTAGTTAAATTTTCGATATGAGACTTCTTCTTTTTTTTTTTTTTTAGATTTATTAATTATTTGAAAAGTCTATATTACCTAATAAGTAAGGATATTTTAAGGGATTCTTTTAAGTGTTTAGCGGCAGCAGTATTTTTCTTTTATTTATACTAGTTTTTCGACCTGCCCCCACCCGCGTGTCAATAAACTTTTTTGCAACTTTTTATTTTATAATTTTTGTTTTATCTTTAAATATCATTGCTGTTTTTCTTTTTTGTTTCGTATCGAACGAAATGGGCTAATTTGGCACCTTTTCCCTATGGAGATGTCTATGGTCCCTTGCTTTTGTATGTCTAACTTCATAGGCCATTAAAGGTCAGATTTTTTTAGATGAAAATATATTTACTCATCATTTTACATTTAATCATTGTTATGCTTTGTTATAGTCATCAGAGATTCTTTATGCATGAAGTTTATTCTTTATTAAATGACAAGTGTGTTAAGAAAATCTTAGTTATACTAAATTTTATTCAATTATTTATCGTGGTCTTGCCAGCAAGCGTAGTTCAATAAAAAAAAAGTCTTAACTTGCAGATAAAAGATCTAGGTTCAAACCCTCATGGTGTCTTAGTTGTGCCCGTGTGAGATACTCTTCTCTCCTCTAGTTTAGACTATCACTTATACTTTTTTTTTTTTTTTTTTTTAAAATCCTATGGACCGTGGTCTTATTTATTGATATTGTAAATGACCCTTATTAGAGTTTCGGAGTAAGGTGTTAAGTTTCAAACTTTGAGTTCATACTGAAAACCTATAGTGATTTTACATCCTGAAGAGTCACATGTCAATAAATGAGATAAACGTAAAAAAAAAATTATAAAAAAATTATAAAAAAAAAAAGTTGGGTAGAAATCAGACTTCTCAATATGTCATGTCTAGAAATAGACTCAACTTCAACATGCATCTGATCCTCATTTTTTTTATGGCTTAAGCTATTGATCACTACACTCCAACTAAGTTTCCATAGCTTAGATGGTGAAGTTTATGTGTTAATATTGCAGGTACCATTCACTCACAAAGAAGTCAATACTTTCCAAATACTCAGCTCTAGAGTGGACTTCAATTTCATGGGTCATAGGTCTAGCTCTGGCTTCTCCACTCCTTGCCTTTGTCTCCATCATTCTTGACCACGGCTACAACCAGCCCATCATTGCTGCAGCTGCCACCGCCATTGGCGCCATCTTTTGTCTTCCTGCCGGCTTCTTCAAAACCCTCTGGATCTTCCCCCCATACATCGCCGCCATAACCGCCGCCCACATCATCTCCACCGCCTGCCACACCCGCCACCTTAGCCTAATGGTCCGCGGCTTCACTGGACCAACTCTTAAAAAATCCCAGTTCCAAGACCGCAGAGGCATCTCTGCCTGGCTATCGCTTTACGCAGCTGCCGCAGGCTCCTTGGGCGCCGCCATCATGTCCTCATTCACGTACCACATGCTTAGAGAGGACGAAGAGTTCATAAGCCTCTGGGTTGTCTCCATATTTAGTGGCATCAAATGGTTTTGTGGAATCTTCCATTTCTTTGTCACTAAAAGGCCTTGCCTCAACCCACCAATCTCAAAGTCCCATGCATTATCAATCTTCAAGTTTCCTCATGCAGTAGGAGGCCTTGTTAGCGCTTTCCTCTCCTCGGCAACAACAATGTGCCTTTTCACAGGAGGGGTTCTTTACTTAGTTGGGCAGCTTTGCTATGATCCAAGATCATTGCTCTACTTTTGGCTAATGTATTTCATCTTCCCCTTGTTTTCTCTCCCAATGCTGCAACCCCTGCAGCATTTCATCAAGGCGAATGCAGTCAAAATGCAACTCATGGGCTTCTTCCTCTCATTAACCACCTCAGGGTACGGGTTCTATTTCGGGGGCTCAGTTTGGAAGCAGCACCATGTTCTGCTCTTCGCCGCAGTTCAAAGCACTTCTGCGGGGCTTCTACACGCTTTCGGGCGCGTTCTGTTGATGGATTGTTCGCCTCCCGGAAAAGAAGGTGCTTTCTCTGCTTGGTTTTCTTGGACAAAAGCTCTTGGCACGTGTGCTGGCTTCGCAGTTGCATCGGCAATCCCGGGAAATGTGTCCACTTCTTTCGGGCTCTCGTTTATCACCGCCGTCTGTGGAGTGCTAGTTTTGATCTTTGGGAACATTAGCGACTCTGGAGGAGCCAAAGCAGCAGGGTACGTGAGGCATGATAGTGAGGAAGGAGGTTCACCTGTTCAGGGACTTGATGCTGCAGCTACTGCCTATGAGATACAAGAATCTGCCTAGTGAAAGATTTTAAGTAAAGACGAATTAAAAGGGAATCTGTCGCATTTAATTTCCTCAATTCGTTATGCTTTATGCCTTTCATTCTTTAGGAATAACAATAATCAGCTCGGATATATGATTTTGTTTTCTGGAAAATTAGGATCTCCCCCCTCTTCCATTACTTTTTTTTTTTAAAAAAATTAAACATTTTTAACATTCTAAATTTGTATTAAAGCGTTTTGACATTTCTAACTTTGGGTATTATTTTATCTGTTTCATACGCCTGTCCTTGTGCATAGAGCTTAACGTACCCAAATTCTCATTGTTTGTGTTTTGAGGGCCTATGCTAAAATTGCTATCCTGTTCTATTCTATGGTGGCTAGGAGTGGCGGGGGAAAAGTAAGAGATGCTCTTAAGAAATTGATAAATGTTTTTCTCCCTTCACTGCAAAACTCCCACTTGAATTTTCTACAAGTGCTGCAAGAGATCACAAATTTTGGAATTTTATAAGATGCAAATCGGTAAAACTGTTGATGTTTAGACAACATTGCAGATTTCCTTTACTAACATCCATATCATGCTTCAAGCTTGAGTCGTTCACCGTGTCAACTGAGAACTTGTTATTTCTTTTCTGATACATTACAGTAATGCAAAACTCTCATAAAAAATTCCTCAGCAAGTAGTAGTCCACAGAATACAAGTTTAGAGGACATGCATAGCTGCTGATTATTTTCATCAGCTAATCAGCTATAGCCTCAAACTGAACTAGTCAATAGTTAAGAACATCTAGCCGCTAAAAGCATATAACACCTGCTTGTCTGAAGGAAACAGAAATGTAAACTATTGAAAAGAGCACATTTGAAAATGCAAAAGTGTACTCTCTTTCATTCCGGGAAATTGGCAGTACCTACATGGTACTCTGAAAGTTTTAACCGCAGAAATTGAGCTTCTTCATAACTTTAGCATAAGCAGGATGGACTAAGGCAGGTAGTCTGAGTCTACGCTTAGATATCTTCGACTGCAACAAATATGAAATTTCATTAATTTCAAGAATAAATTGATACGTTCAGAATTCTGCTCAATTACGAAAAAAAAGAAAAAGAAAAATAGTAAATCATGAATGCACCATTACAAGGAAAAGGTACATGGACAATTAAAAGGAAATTAAGTCTGCTCAAGCAGGTCAAGAGATCGCCACTAAGAGACGTTTAGCTGCACTAACATTAGATGTAAAATACATGTTTGTTCTCACAGGGGACACCTTGTGTTGTACCTCTCTTTCTTTGTTAATAAAGTTGTGTTCCCCAATAAATAAAAACCGAGGACCACCTATTTTCGTCTGAGGTACAGATCTCACAGATTGAGTAAAATGTTTTTCCATTTGAAGTGGTATGTTACCTACATGCTAAACAAAGTCATCGAGGCTGACGTATAGAAACAGATTTTGAGATGATGCAATGTTAGGATTTAGATGCTTAAATCAGACCAGAAAGAAAATGACAGAAACTCAGATGCTTGAAGTTGACCCCTGTATCCAGAATATGTATAACAAAATATTTCCTCAACAGACCTTCTATTCCCTTCTTGCTTGGCAATGGTGATCACTAGACTCTAGACATCTCCATAACTTGTGGTAAAAGGTCTAAGATCCTTAGGTCAAATCTTCTTAAATCCTTTCTCCTAATTGCTGTAAAATGCCCTGCATTCTGAAAGTTCATACTATTTTCTTCCAGTAAAAACAGGAAAGCCCCACGCAAAGAAATGGCTCAGATTTCTTCTGTGTGAGATTTGATGAATCAGCAACCAAATGTTGCATTTAACACCATTCTTTTACTTCGAGCCTCATTTCATTTCACCAGGCTGTCCTCCATCGCTATTGTGGTCTCAACAAAGGCAAAGGATTATACTTATATTCCATCTAGAAAAAGATTACACAAAGAAAATACAATAAAAATTGGTTTAAGAGGACAACATTGCCTGTCTTCCCCAAAACTCAAAGAATGGATGACTTCTCTTAAGAATTCTACCAGACAATGACCCAACTTCCAGAAGTCCATCTCAACTCCTATAGACTTTTGTCTGCTCCAGGATTCAACTCCAATTATGTAGTGATCATTATTGCCATACCACCAATACTTCTAAACCAAATAAGACCTAAAATAAATTCAAGATGATGACTCTGACTAACTTAATACAAACACAGCAATTTCATTTTAAAGCTCCTTGGCTATCAATTCTGCATATCCAATTCTGGGCCAGTAGCTACAGCATCGCCAAATTAAAAAGAAATATTAAGGAAGATGCAGAATATCAAGTTTTTATTAGTAGATAGGAAAATATAAAGATATTTAGATATAGAGCCTGAATTCCTACAATTTATGGCTAGCAAATGTCTAGTGAAGTATCATGTAGGAAGGGTTAATTGAAACTTGTACGAGAAGTTAAACTCAGTAGTAAATTTCAAAGCTGACAAACCATCTAAACCTATGGAATTACAGCCATAGTTTATTCCAGAAGGCTCCCTATGATCCAAAAAGACAATCCACACAATGGAATTCTGACGGACCCCAATTTACGCCTCCTTATTCTCAAAGCATCTATTGTTCCACTAGGGATACAGAAGGGAGTTGTCAGCAAACAATTGCAGAACTCCTTACTAACTCAGCATCCCCTCCATAGGAAATCCAGGCATAGCTTACTAAACCCTAAAAAAAGCAAGGAAAGAATATCATATCAAACACAAGACAGGACCTCTTAGGACCAATTACAAAATCTTCCAATCTACATTCCCGAATTGCCTTTCTATTCTTCTCCATCCAATTGTTCCACATCAAATATGGCACTACTTCCTATGCGCTCAATGTCAAGGGGCTAAAAATTTAATATGTAGGCCTTTTTTCAGGGAATAGACAGATCTAATACAAATATGCGGGCTATTAGAATAAATATATATATGTATATATTGGAAAATGAGCAAATCTAGCTACGGTTTTATAACATTAGCAAAAGTTTCAAATAATAATTTAAATCAATTCATGTAAATCTGGTTGTGGTTAAATATCATGTAAACCTAACAC
This sequence comes from Prunus dulcis, assembly GCF_902201215.1. Lineage (NCBI taxonomy): Eukaryota > Viridiplantae > Streptophyta > Magnoliopsida > Rosales > Rosaceae > Prunus > Prunus dulcis. The sequence goes on from NC_047654.1 coordinate 2,368,072, forward strand.
ATTAGGATTATTAGCAGTAAAATAACAAATGTTGATGTTTATATTATGTTTCTATTCATGTAAAGTGCAAACATCTTATCTATTGATATCTATCTTTGTTTTCTGTTTCATTTTCATTTTTCTCCATTCTATCATAATAAAAAATAAAAGTGACACCTGATAATTTGTTTTCTTAGACTTTTTTTTTTTTTTCCTACACTTTAATTGGTGCAGTTGTTTAGAACTTTAGACTTTTTTTCAACTTCCTTGAAAGAGTTCAACTTTATTCTTCAATACGGAATTTTATTAAATGAAAAAAAATCAATTTTAAAAATAAAAAAAAACAAAAAAAAAAACTAAACAAGATGAAGTAGTGGACAAGTTGTCCACCACAACGTATGAATCACAAAAGGCTAAACAACAACAAAAACCAAGTACTTTCTTGCAGATGGAAAATTCAAAGTGTTAATTAGAGTCTTATAAAACAGCAGCTTTCCAATCTGCCAGTATAGATGAGAGCGGAAAATCCAGATATTCAGAAAGACATTGAAACTCACAGTGAAGACCAAAACTAACTTCGTCCCACCAACCCTCCAACCCTGCAACCCCGCCCGCTATGATCCTCAAAAATCCTTTTATTATTCTCCAAACAGACACCAAAAACAACCGAACACACCACTATTCTACAAAAATTTTGCCTTCTCCCATCAAATTCCTTGTGGCCTCATAAAAAAAGCAGTGTTACCTGGTACGGGGAGCGATACGGTTCTTGAAACACGAATGGATACGGGGTCGCTAGTTTCTATGGTATGGATTTGTTGGGGGTAGGCATAGTCGATACGGTGTTTCGAATCACAATTTGTTCGAGACTTTAATTCAGGTCGTTGTTAATTTTTCAAGTTGTTTCCTGCGTAATAAATGTCATAATTTTCAACCTAACTTTTAATTTTTCTAACTTCACTTTGTCTATTTATTTTACCCAACCCCCGATTACTTGTATTAAATGGAGACTTCTCCACAAGTGCACCTTCCTCTTGGAAGATGAAACTGACACAGCATCCCAAACACCTCCCTCTTTCATATTCTCTATGTTTTTTTCTTCTAACTTCTCAGTAGTTAATAGACTCGCTACTCAACAGAGTCGACAGACTCATCTTCTTCTCATCTCTCAAGAGTCTGACTCAGACTTCATGGATGTATTGCAACAGAGGTGTGCCATCTTCTTCCCTCTCTCTGGTTAGTTTCTACAATTTGGTTCGCGAACGCACCACAATTCAGTACGACCAAACCAGTTCGTGGTTTATGGTCACATGAACATAAAGAACATGCCACTGGCCAATGAAGCAACAAATGATCCATAAGCATCCTTCTTTCCTACACATAACGCACCAAAGGGAAGAAAGAGAGGGGCAAACGGAGGCCTTTTTTGAACCATGTCACAAGTATTAATCTTCCCATGAACAATTACTCAAGCTAACACTTGTACCTTAGGAGGTATTTTTAGCTTTCCATATTACATGGGAGGGTGTCAAAGTAGAAAGTAAGATTTTACACAAGATACCTTAAGAAACATTTACACAAATATGAAAATAATAATAAATGCTCTACTTGGACAAGCAAGATAGATTCTAGATCTGACAGCAAAGACAAGTACTCTCTCACTTCCTGCTTGTTAAAATGTCTTCGATACCCAAAATACCAACTAGGAGGAAAACAAGACACATTAACACATATTCTAGCAATGGGATAATTATGATATCAGGACAATCTATACAGACAAGGATAAAGAGCACAAAAATCAGTTTCCCATACCCAAGTTTCGAAACCTCACGTTTCCACATTCCCCACCCAACCCAAAACAACAATACACAGCGAAAGAAACAATCCCTTTAAAAATATCCGTCCATGGATATCAACTTGAAGCTCTAGCCACAATCTCGGGATCCCAACCATTCTCATGCAACCCACACTTGGTCCAGGTTACAGTATACTAAAGAGAATTTGACTTCGCTTAGAATCTCCACAACCACTTCCCAAGCAAATCTTCATTCCTCTTTACTAAATTTTGCACCCCTAAGCCTCCCTTATCCTTGACTTGAGTCACATCACATCACATCCCATTTTACTAAGTGATCATTCTTTCCTTTCTGTCATCCCTTCCCACTTTACTTTTCACAATGTGCTGCACATACATGTATTACTCAAATGAATTTAGTGATGATGTCAATTAGGATAGGTCTTGAAACAGTTCACCAGTTTATCAGTAATTCGAGTTAACTCTTGGATCGGCTCAAACTTGATGGGGTTGGTATTTTCTCAACTCAAACTCTCAACCTACCTTTAACCTGACCATAGGAGATGAAATTTTGGGATTGGATTCAGGGACTTCGGGCTGAGCCCATTCAAGTTGCTTCCTAACATAGCAAAGAAATTTGGCCCAAACAAGAAAATCACACTAAAGGATTTTTCTAGTGTATGTTGTGGGAATTTAAATGCATCATCCCAAATGTATTAAAGAATTAAACCATACAGAATTTAAACATGATTGAGATATAACGACTTGCTAGATGAGTAGTGACCAAAACCGCATACGGAACCCAAGTTTTGAAAAATTAAAATGCAAACCACACCTTCAAATGTGCGTTGTGACGCTTGCCCTCCCTCCATCGTCGAATTTTCCCATCATTCATTGTCCTAAACCTGGACTTGTAAGACCTGACCAAGAAATTTCAAAACCATTATTACATAAAACTTTATCAACATTTCCAAAAGAAAATAATGACATAACTTGATGACTGAGAAAACATAAACCTACGAGTAAGCCTTTATTTTGGTTTTCTTTAACTTGGAAGTGACTGGTGTCATTGGCTTTCTCCTCTTCTTACGCTCTCTTGAAGAAACATGCCGCACTTGAAGCATCTTAACATGCACACATAAAACAACATTTCTCTTTTAAGCACTACTATGGAATTGTACATCAAAATGTACTTAACAACACCATATGGAAATCCCCAATTCACATTTCCGTTTGATAGATTACATAATAAGGCAAAATAAAAATGTTAAATGAAAACCCAACTAACCCAGGTATTTCCTGCGAAATTTTCTGCATTCCTTATTATTCAAGAATTAGGATATTAATCTTTCTCAGGCATTTTCTCAGTATTCAAACAAAATAATTAATAAAAAAACCACCCAGCTTACCGAGATAGGGAATGTTGAAGGGCGAAGAGTGGCGATAGCTAGCGAAGGTTGGGTTGGTGAATGGGCATTGAAAAGTGACCTTAAGCTCCATTTGTTGTTATTTGAAGCGAAAGGGAGAGGCTGGAGAAGACGAGGAGAAGAACAGAGGAAAGACGAAGATAAATATGGTAGAGTTTGGGTTGAGTGTACGGACAATGACCGAAGCTTGGTGCATAATCTCTGCATCGCCATCGTCTCGTCCGCCAGTAAAGGGTTTTACTGAACTCGTGGGTTTTGGTTCCCTTGGTGGACTGGGATTTGGGAATGCAAAATGTGAGTGAGTCTGTTTGGTTATTGAGTCATTGTATTCCGGTGTTGGATTGAGAGTTTTCTTTTGTGGGTTTGGGTTGCCCAAAATTCGGACGGGTTGGCGAGTTGGAAGGCCACTCAACCATCAACTCACACTCACAAATTAGGCTGGCAATTTTTCCCGACTTTGGGGCTTGACTTCACTCGTAAGAGCGCTTCCACTCATTTGTCATAGTAAAGAGTAAGGACAAGTAAGGGCGAGTACTGTTCACTTGAGTAATGCCTACCATATCCTTTCTTTTTTTTTTTTTTGCTTTCTCACCCGTTGCCATGACAACCCAAAGACAATCATTATTCACATGAGATTAATTTTATTTATACTTATGAGATTAATTTTGATAAGATTTTCGGTTGTAACGTATCCATTTTTATTATAAAATTCACATCTCATATTTCGTATAAGATTTTCAGTTACCACGTGTCCATATTTATTAGGCTTATTATCACAAAACATCCCTGAGGTTTACGAAACTATCAGATTGCATCCTTAATGTTTTTTTGTGTCACTTATGGTCCTCAAAGTTAGTATGTGCAATCACAAATGGTCCCTGACGTTAGGGTCTGTCAAAAACTCTGTTAGTTTGCTATCGTGGCATACATATATATCACAAAACATCCCTGAGGTTTACACACTTATCACAAATGGTCCTTACGAATTTTTTTTAAAAAAATTTAAAATTCATAAAATTTTGGTTTTCTTTTTAAAATTATTTATAAATGAAAAAACAATTTATAGAAGGATTTTAATCTTGAGGACCATTTATGAACCCTAAACCTTTAGTTTTTTTTTCATTTTTAAATTTTATGAATTTTAAATTATTTTTTAAAAACTTCATTAGTTTGTTGATGTGGCATATATATGGAGCCCACATCTACAATAATATAGTGTCACATGTATTTAAAATTTAATATATATTTTAAAATAATTATAATTCATAAAATTTTAAAAAGAAAACAAAAATTTTATGAATTTTAAATTAAAAAAAATTTCGTAAGGACCATTTGTGATAGGTGTGTGAACCTTAAGGATGTTTTGTGATATACATATATGCCACGTCAGCAAACTAACGGAATTTTTGACGGTACCTAACGGCAGGGACCATTTGTGATCATACATGCTAACTTTGAGGACCACGAATGACAAAAAAAAACATTAAGGATGCAATCTGATAGTTTCGTAAACTTTAGGGATGTTTTGTGATAATAAGCCTATTTATTATAAAATTCACATCTCATATTTCAAATAAGATTTTCAGTTGCTACTATTGCGCCATGTGTCATTTGTAATTTTACACAAATGGAATAAGGAAGTAGAAAATAAAGACATGATATGAGGAGAGGAATTTGTATGAAGTTTTGGTATGGAAAGTGACGAACAATAATAGGTATTTATTTTTTTTTTTAAATCATGATTTTTTTTTCCAATTTTTTTTAAATTTTTAGTATACAAAAATTGATGGCCGTTGGATGGAGAAAAAAATTGAATCAAACGCCCTAAGATTGCGCCATGTGGCTTTGGCCAGTTGGAGAAAAGGCATCAGTTCGTTAGTTGCGTGTTTGATAGGCATGACGCGTGCGCCTTGCTTATGGCGCATGCGCCAATGATAACAAAAATTTACATTTTCTTCGCTCACGCTAGCCTGACATCAACGCCTTCAGGCAGCAGCTCGGGCTAGTCTTGCCTTTGGGCTTTCTAGGTTTTGATGTAGCCCACAAGTTGCCATGGTTGGTTTTGCTTAGTATGCTATGCCCTTGGTGTGGCTGCTTTTTTTCAACCCATGCCCCCCTTTTAACATGGCAAAGAGCATGGGTGCAAATACTTTAATGGATTGAATATGAAGGATTGAAATCGAATTTTGGTGATTGATTGGAGAAATTTTCGAGAATAATGTTCGGGCCGGAGGTGAGGATGGTATTCTAATCTCAACTTGAACACATTCTAATCTCAACTTGAACATGCCATATTAATGGATAAACTGCCGAAAACCCCCATGAACTATAACACTTGTCTAAATGTCCACTATGGATTATTTTTTCAGCCAATTTAACCATTATACTCTTTTAAATGGTCAATTTAGCCCATGCTGTTAATTTCGTTGTAGTTTCATCCAACTTTCCTTTACAAATAATTAAATCTTTAAAAACTGAAAAGCAAAATGGTAAAGGTTTCAAAAGACGACTCTGGCTTGAAAAGCTGTTGAAAATCAAACAAGGTTTCCTCCCCTGATAGAAAAGAATGGAGTCCACCGGATCTGATACTGATTCTCTCACCTTGTCCTCGACATTGTTCGATTCCCATCTCCCTCTTGTTGCTTAGGCAACTTAAACAAACAAAAAATAATTTAAAAACCCTAGCAATCAATGTCTTCCCCACCCCATCCCCCAGACCCTCTCTCTGCAATCCCACATCCGTAAGGTCTTTCCAGTGAAAGAGCAGGAGCGGAGGTGGAGAAGAAGGAGGACTTGAAGATATACCCACCTTCACAGACTTGTACATGAGGTCCGCGTTGGGCACAATGGCCAAGCTGGGAAAGAATCTGGCCATGAACTTTAGAATAAAGAATTGGCCACCTGGGTTTCACCTTATCAGAAATTTTACACATAGGTGCCACCAAAATTGCACTTTGAAAAGTTTTTAGCTCCGTGAAGTGGATCAGAAGGCAAATGGCGCCGCCCATGAACTTGTCGTAGAGAAAACAGAGGACGTTTAGAAATTTGGGTTCTTACTGCTTGACCAGGGTGAAGAAAGCGAGGTAGTATTGGACCACGAGATAGACGCCGGGGACGAAGGCCCTGAGGCTGTGGGATTAGCCAGTCTTTGAGGTCGAGAGCGAAGCAGGCAAAACCCTGTTAGGCGAGGAAAATTGGGGTGGCTTGGAAGGTCCAACTGATATCGTTGCCGTAGCCGTGGACCATGAAGATGAGGCCACGTGGAGGGGAGAGGAGGGGCAGCCATTGCCAGGTGAAGAGCTTGAGGCCTCTGGGTTTTGTTTGTTTTTAATTTTTTTTTTATAGTGTACTTTGTAAAATTACAAACTTACCCTTATAATTGACGGAAAATTGGATGGAAGTGTAGAAACTTGGCGGTAGGTGTTAAATTGGTGATAAAATTTATTATAAGGCTAAATTGACTGAAAAAATAATTTATGGTGGACATTTTGACAAGCGTTATAGTTTAGGGGAGTTTTCGGCACTTTACCCTATATTAATTGGTTTCCATATGAATATGGGTTATTTATTTTTTGGCCAGAAGTGGCTTCTGACTATGTCTCACAACTCTTTATTTTTCCCTATTTTATTATTTTTGAATGAAATAATAAATAAAAAATATAAGTAAAAAACAACATTTTTTATTTGGTCTATTGCCATGGTCAAATAGTTTCTAACTTATATATTTTTTTCTTGGAATTTTTGTAACGACGTGGGGCTGGAAAGTTGTTCCCAATGAATGAGGAATCTCCAATTTGAATATTATGGGTATGAAAGCGGGGATCGGAATGGGAACAACATACCCAGCCCCAGTTCACCCTATTACCATTGACGATATGTTCCTCTATGAAGAACCGTATTTTAAAAGGATGATCCTTTGGATAACTTGGATGATCTTATCTTGTTAAGATATTTATTATTTGGATAAACTTGGATGTTCTTATCCGTTTAAATATTTGAAGTTTATTCTCTAAGGATTGCAAGTTATCTTATGACTATAACCACTATAAATAGGAGCAAAACCTTATAGTTTCTAACATGAGAAATGAGAAATGAGAAATGGAGAGAGAAATAGAGAGATAGAGAAAGAGTGTTGGTGGAGATTTGTGGATGAGTTCCCTTGCCAATGATTTTAAAGGGTTCTCATTATCGAGGTGAGTGGTTTATGTAATGTTTTCTAAAAATTCTTATTTGGAATTAGAGGTGTCAAACAAACTAGCCCGACCCAAGCACGACATAAGTAAGGTCCGATACGATACAGCCCATATCTTTGAGTGGGCCAGGATGAGGTAAATTGGCCTAACAGGCCATGGTCAATCGAGATAAAGTCTTTGGCCTGACAGTGCCGGCCCAAAGCCCAATGGGTTGACCCGTTTAAAGCCTGTTTATTAAATTAAATTTTTTTGAGTGAAAATTATACATAATATTATTATATTTATATTTTAAATTAAAGTCTTTTTCTATTCTCTAATAATACATTTTAAAATTCAATGTTTTGTTTTTCAGTTTTTTAAACCCGAACAATAATGTAGCCCTTTCTATTTTTATGTACTCTAAATAAAGTCTTTGGCCTCATTTTACAACAAATAATAAATCTTGTTAGTACATACTAATTATAAAAAAGGATTGAAGTGAAATTGTAAAAAAAAAAAAAAAAAAAATGCAGTACATAAGTCAAGCTTGGTGTGGGCCCATATTGGTCCATTTAGTAGCTCGACACGAGCCCAGCTCAGTCTCGAGCTAGGGCTGTGGGCTTGCGCCGGACTTAATGGTTTTCATAAATGGATGGGCTTGGCTCAACCTGTTTATTAACTGGGTTGACTCTAAACAAATTTGCTCACCCCGACACGGCTCGTTTGATACCTCTTAGTTAAGGTATGTCTAGTTCTTGAGAAATTTTTGTTTGTTCTGGGTACACCATCCAGCTAATGTTCCATCCAATATGCATAGGACATGTGGAAATATACTCCAACTTATTGCACTATTTTTTTAAAATTAAAATAAAATATTTCCACATGTACCTAATTATCTTCAATTTTTGCTAGGTGCCTGCATAAATGGACAAACGGGGTCGCCTGACCCCATGGACACTGGAAAATTCTCCTAGAAGCTCCTTTGGTGGGCGACCCCGACATGAACCCCAAATGCTCGATGAAGGGCTCAATGAAATCCAAGGCTGCTATGCAGTGCGTTATTGCCAAGAACTGAAGAGAACGCAATACAAACAAAGCAAATAGATAGAAAAATGGAGAGAAAGGGAGAGACGCATTAAAGATCGAAGTGATACGAAGTACAAACGAAAATTGCTGCTCCCAACCCATTCAAATATTCGATTTTAATTTAATTTGATCTGTCTATGATATACATAAGTATATAAATTTGATTTTGTATGATTTTGTATCTCGGTGTCACAACCTACGATCTCTCTATTTTTCTACCTCCATTTTTTTTTAAGCGTTCTTGTCTGTCAACCTGAGTTACAGTGGCAGCAAAAAAAAAAAAAATTACAAATTTGCACCACGTGAGATATCAGTCTTTCCTTGCGTGGTTCATGACTTTGGTACTATTCAAACCAAATTCTTAAGACATTAGTTCAAAATGTGCATATTTGATGGCTTTTTTTAATATAGGGCCGTAAAGATGGAATAATAAATGAAACTTAGTTTTCATTTTTTGGCTAGGAAAGCAACTAGACTAAAAATCCTTTAATAAAAGTACTATTGTTTAATTTTTCAGAATTATTTTTGTCTAAAACATGTAAAAATCCTAGATCCTCCACTACACTTTCCCCTTACTCAGCAAATAAATGAATGTGATACTCACCCGAACATTTTGGTGTAGATTACGTACATGTTTTACTACCTAGAGGTCTGTGGAACCATGACACAAATTTGTCAACCCTTGTTCCTGCTCCACATTACTTACAAGTCAAGAAAACCTTTCTTATGTCACCCTAGACATATGGCATTCTTTTGAGCTTTTTCCTTTTGTTTTTGTAAAACTCCTTTTGAGATCTTAGCTTGCATCTTTATTGATTGGCTTGAGTTTTTGAACTTATTCTGTTTTGAAAATTTTGAACAAAGTTGCATGCAAAACTAAAGACTTGTAACTGTTGATTATGTAAATATTTTAAAAGGTTAACTGGTGATTTGCCCCATGAACTTGTATCTAACTTTTGATTTACCCTCTATCCTATATTTTTTTTAGAAAATTAAGGACATGAACTTCTTTTTTTCAGTAATTTCCCCCCTCCGTCTAAATCCACAACATTTCATCCAATTTACCGTTACAAATGAGGGCAAAATGGTCATTTTGTACATTAAAAATAAAAAACAAAAAATTGAAACTCTCTCTCTCTCTCTCTCTCTCTCTCTCTCTCTCTCTCTTTTTGTAGGATTGTGTGGGGATGGAGGTGGTTGTCTGGTGGCGTTGGGTGGTGGTCTACGGGTGGATCTCACGTGGGGATGGGGCTGGGGTAGGGCTGGCAATCGGTCGTGTCGTGTCGAGTTCGTGTTGTGTCGGAATAATAAATGTGTCAAGAATGCTCAACCTGAACCCAACCAATTTAATAAACATGTCGTGTCGAGTTCGGCTCGTCTTTTATCGTGCGGGTTTCGAGTCGTGTAACGGGTTCATAAAGAATAACATGCATGTTACAAAACTCACAACCGAACAAATTTAAATTAAAAAAAACAGAGAGAGTAGACAAAATATAAGGAAAAGAAAGAAAAAAAAGATAGAGTGAGGAGAGAAGAGAGAAGGAAAAGAAAGAAAAAAAAATAGAGAGAGAGAGAGAGAGAGAGAGAGAGAGAGAGAGAAAAGAGAGAAGGAAAGAAAGAAAGAAAAAAGAGAGATGAGAGAAAATTAAAGAGAAGGAAAAAAAAGAAGGAAAAAAGGAGAGAGGAGGAAGGGAAAAGAGAGAGAAAAAAAAAGAGGAGAAAGAAGAAAGAAGGAAAAGAAAGAAGGAAAAAAAAAAAAAAAGGAGAAGAGAGACGGAAAAGAAAGGAAAACATAAAAGAAAAAGAAACATTATAAATATCAAAAGGCATACCATAAAATCACAAAGTTGTTTGTAGCATGGTAGATAAGATGTTTGAGAGAAATGAGGATGGTAGGGGTTCGAAACCTCTTGTGTGTGTGTGTGTTGAAGTCTCCATTTGTCTTTATTTTTTAGCGGGTTAGCGGGTTGTACACGGATTAACACGACCCGTTTAATAAACGGGTAGATAGGTATTATAAATGGGTTAGTGGGTTGACCCGAAACCCACCTGTTTATTAAACGGGTCAGAACAAGTTGACCCGAAATTGACCTTTTTTTTATCGTACGGGTTTCGAGTCGTGTATCAAGACGTGTTCGAAGTTGCCACCCTTAGACTGGGGGATGGGCCTCGGCAAGAGGGGCAAGGCTGGGAAATGGGATGGGTCTCGGTCTTAGGGGCAAGGGCTGGGGATGGGAGAGGGAATATTTCAATTTTCTATGAGGAGAAAAGAAACAAAAGGCATGGCGCCCTAATGTCCGCATGGCAAAAGGTTTGGTAGACTACAAATCAATTTCAAGAGCCACCATTCTCTACTCTTACTATTATTAGCTCAGGCTTTCAAAAATGTACATATCAGGTGAGGTTAAATGGGGTTAAATGCTAGGGGGGAGGATTTAGGGTTGATGGGGTTAATGTGCTAGAGGAGATAGAGACGGGGGAGGAGGCAATAGGGTTGCTGGTTCAGTGTCTTTTTCTTCTTCTTTTTTTGGGTCAATTTTATTATTTTTCTTCAAATATTTTTCCAAAAAAATAATTTTTTAAAAATGATTTAACTGAAAATTGGATGAAATGTTGAGGATTTAGACGGTAATGGGGAAATTGGAGAAAAAAAATTTATATCCTTAATATTCTTATAAATAAAAAAAGGAGAGGGAGTTAATTGAAAGTTAGGTACAAATTCAGGAGGTAAATCACCAGTTAACCCTATTTTAAATTTAACTGTTCTGTTTATAAATTTTCACTGCCATTGGAAAACTTTGGTCCAACTAGCATAGTGGCGGTTCTACATAAAGCTGGCCCAAAATTTTATGAAAAAAAAATGGATACATATCTTTAGCCCAACCCAAAATTTAAAAGTTAGATAAACGAAACCCTAGATCTTTAGTTGCCCAGCAGATTTCTCATATTCTTTACATCTTCGTAACAATTGTTCTTCCAAGTTCACCCTTCTTTTTTTTGAGCTTCTCCTCAATTTTAGATTTAAATAGTATTATTTGTATTTAATTACATTTACTTGTGGTTTTTGTTTTACTTATGTATTGAGAGTAAGGCTCATTCAAAGTCTAAAAGAGCTTAACATATCTTGAAAAATATAATACTCTGACAAGCGAGTGTTGTATTCTCAAGATTTTCAAGATAAGTGTCATTGTCACATGACTATGCAATCGAGACGTGACATTTAAGTGAATCTTAATTAGATCCTTTTCTTTTGGTTTTCATATCGCTTTTCTCAATAATATTACATACTTATTTCAAGATTCTGACCTCCTCTACAAGCAAGGCTAATTACATTATATACTTAAGGTAGATTTAGGTAGATTTTACATCTTAGTATATAGCACACAAAGTCAAAATTAGGGACCGAAAAATGAACATAGTCAAAACTCGAGTGGGGACATGCTGTACAACCCAATATCTTTCTGGTTACCCGGAAAAAAAGTTTGTTTGGACTTTTGGTGTTGCTGTACTAAACGAAAAAAGTGACGCGTTACCATAATTTGTGTTCCTTTCCTTCCTTTCATTCCATTGGATTCGATTACAAAATTTACGTTCCTTCCTTTCCTTTGGACATGAAAAATAATATTTAAAAATTAAACAGCAGATTATTTGCCGTAACTATAGCTAATTCCATAATTGCATCCAGCTTTCCCGCTGTTTATAACACGTCGAACTGAAAGAGACAAAGAAAATAGTGACATTTTTTAATGATTTAATTTGTGTTTAAATGCAAAACATTGACAACAAACAAAACCAATAATTTGATAAAACAAATTGATGCCAAACACGACACAACATACATACACGAACAAAGCAACAGCCAGCCTTACGTCTCTCTCTTCTCTCATCCCAAAACGCTCAAGTAGTCAGCTACGTCACCCAGTCACGCTTTCACATGCAACAAACCAGTCATGGGAACTTTAAATTAAAAACAAACAAAACGCACCACCCAAAAGAGCCAAAAACCACAACCAACAATAATTAAAACAAAAGTGAAACTAACTAGTCTGTCTGGTAATCATGTGCGGAGCCAATTAAGGTCCACTATGGTCGCATGATCTTTCTCACCCTTTGATAATTTGTGTGTTTGTATGTGTCATGATTTCTTAAACGAATGAGCCAATCAATTAGGTAAAATTCTCACTCTCGCTATTTAGTGTTGATCCTCTTTGATAAATTTTCTTCCATTCATATTTATTTACTAGTAAAAATATATAAAATAGGATAAATAAGGAATAAAAATCAAATCAACGAGAAGATGGTAGCAATCCAATCGTCATTCATTGGTTTATTTGATTAGGATCTTAAGTGAAATCATATATTAATGATTTCTTATATGCAAGTAAACTTAAGGGAATCTATGAATGAAAATCATTTCCATTATTTGTAAGTAAAAAGTCTTCTTTCGTCAAAAAAAAACAAAAAGGCAAAAACGGCAAAAGTGTTTTTGAGAAGAATATAAATTGTTGTTTTGCGACATAAACATCCACCTTTTTAAGGCTCCTTAACAGATCACGAGACGCATTTGCAAACCCACTCTCATACAATAAAATATTGTACAAAAGTGAAGTGATTATATTCTTTTCCCTCTTTCTTCCTCTATCTTCCAGTCCAGTCTGTTACTTCACCTTCACTTTTCTTCCTCCACTTTCCTCCTTATCTTCTCTCTCTCTCCAAATTCTAGCTGATTCTTCGTCTGGGTTTCTTCCATGGCAACTCTGAGTGATATTGGGGTCTCAGCATTGATCAATATACTGAGTGCCATAGCTTTCCTTTTGGCCTTTGCTTTTCTTAGAATTCAACCTGTCAATGACAGGGTCTATTTTCCCAAATGGTACATTAATGGCTCCAGGAGCAGCCCAAGGGGCTCTGGCAACTTTGTGGGCAAGTTTGTAAATCTCAACTTCAAGACTTACCTCACTTTTTTGAATTGGATGCCTCAGGCCATGAAAATGAGTGAGTCTGAGATTATCAACCATGCTGGCCTTGACTCTGCTGTTTTTCTCAGAATTTACATTCTCGGGTAACTTCACTTTTTCCCTTGAATTTCAATTTTTCAACTTTTATTTATTTATTTGGGTTCTTGGTTTGCTTGTTTTGTTAGAAAGTTTTGGAATTTTAAGTGATATTATTACATGGGTTTTGTTTGAGTTGTTTTAAATAAATTTTAGGTGAAATTGCCGGTCACTGCTAAGTTTGACTTGGACGAGAATTTTTTATTTTTATTTTTGTATTTCTGTTCCCCTGTTGTTTTCATATAATCATCATTTTCCCTTCTTTTTGCTGTTAATATTACATGATTTTGACTCTGGGTGTTCTTTGTTTCTAGCGAAAATATCTACGGGATGGAAAATAAATACTTTTTGACTCTTTTGGTTAGAGTTATATATATTTTTCTCTGGATTAAAAGAATACAGAAATTGGACTTGAAAAACTTGAATTTCCCATTCTGTTCTTAGGAATTATGCACATGGTAGGCTCAATTTTTTATTTAGAATTAATTAATTGTTTGCCATGATAATCTATGGGTTACAATATTTCGCCTTCAACATTAGTTGGTCTTCACATTAGACTACTATTTTTTATTTTAAAAACTTCGGAATGTAAATCTGTGTGTGTTTATTTGTGCGGATTGGCTTTCAGTGTCACTTGTGTTAGCATCCAGACTCACAAAATTTGTATTGTTCAAACAATTCCATTTTGTCTTTCAAATAAAAAAGTATTCTAAAGCCTCATTTGTTAATTCTGTGAGCAATTCTATCTCTCGATGCTTTAGTAGTTTTTCGACTTCAGAGAATATACTTGGTGTTGACTTTTTGCCTTTTCAGCTTTGTTTAAGCCAACTTAGACTTAATTGAACCATCAAATGAGCAAACATATACCAATATGTTTCAATAGAACTGCATTTCATAATCTATCCTGGTACTTTGGAGGTGTAAGCACATCTTTATAAGACTTGCTAGTTTCTAGTTGCTACTTGTCCATTGATAGCTTGCTCAGTGTTTGAATGCTAAACTATGCAGTGTTGACAAGCCACTATATAAACTCAATGCAGACGCGATGTGTTTTGTTTGTCGTACAGTATAATTGTTTTCTAAGAACTACTTTCACTACTCTATTAAGCTCTCTTTGGAATAACTGTCATTACATTGTAATAAGGCTCGGTCCTTTTAAACTTTTGGTCCAAACTGCTGAGTAAAAATAACTCAATCCATAAGTTCATCCACACACACCCTTGAATAATCCTAAAAAAGCATTCTATTTTGCTCCATCCATATGACCCAAAACACTGCCTGATCCTGCAACCCCAAAGAGTTCTTATTATTATTATTCGTTTAAATATATATATATGTATATATATTTATTATCGATACATAACTGAACCTTTTTTTTTTCCAACCTTGTACTTGTAGCTTGAAGATTTTTGTTCCAATGGCAGTCCTAGCACTCCTTATTCTCATTCCAGTCAATGTATCAAGTGGAACATTATTTTTCCTAAGGAAAGAATTAGTTTTGAGTGACATTGATAAGCTCTCTATATCAAATGTGCGCCCTAAATCCATAAGGTAACTCTCTAACTCTTTTACACTTTTACAAATATTCAGGCTTGATAACTGATTAACGTATGAGGAGCAGTATTGACTTCTCTTTAATCTTCTCTTAAATTATGCATAAAAAAGATGACATTCTTGATATTAATGAGTAAATGAAGGTCAAAATAACACCATTGTTATGACTCACCTTTTTATTTTTTCATGTTCAACCCATACGTCCAGTAATTATTTACTTACTGATGATAGCACATAGATGAGAAGAATATTGTTGTGCCTGGATTATTATATTGAATTTAACATTAAAACATGCCTAAAATTCCTTTCGGTTGGATAGTTCTTTGTTTATTTGGACAGTTGAAGTTGTGATTCTATTAATCCAGTAAAAATAGATTGACCCACTAATATAATAGGAGCGATATTAATTCTAGTTTCACCAACCATAAGTTATTCCAAGTATTTGTTAAATAAGCAAGTACTAGAGTGTTTTCTAGTCAAGGGATTTCATTATTATACATATCATCCATGGGTGTACTGTGACACATGTAAAATCAATAAAAAAAGAAAAAGAAAAAAAGAAAGAAAGAGTAATAGTTCAAGACAATAATTTCAAGCATATTTAGGGGGGGAAGGGGGGAGAATTAGAATTGTATCTTGAAATTAAAGATCTGGTATCTGCCACTATATTTTTGTTTTTGTTTTGTTTTGTTTATTTTAATCATTTGCAGTTGTATTCAATTTTATCATATACGAATGCAGATTTTACTTAAGAATTGAAATCTATAAATTTCAGGTTTTTTTTCCACATAGGATTGGAATACTTGTTCACACTCTGGACTTGTTACATGTTATACAAGGAGTATGACTATGTAGCATCAATGAGGTTACAATTCTTAGCTTCTCAACGCAGGCGTGCAGAACAGTTCACAGTGAGTAAAATCATCAATTACCGCATAATTGTGTAAACCACTAAGCATGTTTTTCGTTGAGGAGGAACAGTCACCTTCTTTCAGTTTGCTTGCATTTCTACCTCCTTAGAGTGTGGTTCTATTTCTAGGGGTGATTAGGTGCTTGTATGAATCTTTATGATCT
This sequence comes from Prunus dulcis, assembly GCF_902201215.1. Classification (NCBI taxonomy): domain Eukaryota; kingdom Viridiplantae; phylum Streptophyta; class Magnoliopsida; order Rosales; family Rosaceae; genus Prunus; species Prunus dulcis. The sequence goes on from NC_047654.1 coordinate 2,384,213, forward strand.
TCAGTCATAAATTTACGGAGTGCAACCTGCATGACTATATGTGTTGCTGTTCCTGATCCCTGCTTTGCCCTCAGAGACTCCATCTCAGGAAATTATTTTACATAAATACTGCTGCTACTTAGAAAAATATAGTCTGAACTTTTTCAGGATCTAAAATCCTTTTTCTCACATGATTCATATTCTGATCAAGTTCTTGTACCGACAATAAAAATATTGATTGTGGTAATGTTTTATTTTATTGTAATTCTTTCTTATTTGACAGTTTGATCAGGTAAAGTGAATATATTCTTAACTTTTTGTTTGAAATCTCTTTATACTTCAAGGTTAATGCTATAATTTTCACCTTCTATTTCTTTTATTTCTTTCAGGTAGTGGTTAGGAGTATACCACACGTCTCTGGTCGCTCAGTATCAGATACTGTGGACCACTTCTTTCAAAAGAACCACCCGAATAATTATCTTTGTCACCAGGTACTAAAAATTTTCTGTTCGTGGGTAAATAAGCTCACTAGTAAGGAGTTTGATTGCTGAACAATATATACAATACCTGGAAGTATTTTCTTTGGTTTTTATTTGTAATTGACTTTTATTCATTCAGGCAGTGTACAATGCAAACAAATTTGCCAAACTTGCAAGAAAGCGAGATAGGCTCCAAAATTGGCTAGACTATAACCTCCTCAAGTTCGAAAGGCATCCAGACAAAAAACCAACTACCAAGGTAGTGTTTTCATATGTACTTAAATTGAGCAAACATTTCAAATTTAATCATTAATGATATTGTTTGACATTAGCAGACAATAAATGTATGTGGCATGTACTTATTTAACAGTTTGAGTGCAATTCTTCATCTTGGATGCTGATCATTTAACACTCTTTGAATTTTCAGAAAGGATTTTTGGGGCTTTGGGGTGAAAGCGTTGATTCCATCGAGTACTACAAACAACAGATAAAGCAATTTGATAAAATAGTAAGTTATGATTAAAATTGATAATCTTGTACTTTTTATTTTATAAGCTACCATTTTTCAGTTTTCTTTATCTATCTTCTTTAGGGTGGGGCATTTCTTCTTTTGGGTTAGGTTTTGCTGTGTAGTGGGATCTATATTTTCATTTGGATTACCTCTCTCTCTCTCTCTCTCTCTCTCTCTCTCTCTCTCTCATAAATATATATATATATATATATATATAAATGCATGAATTAATGGGCATTATATTCCATTCTTGTGTTGTATGTTTAGATGACACTGGAACAACAAAAGATTCTCAAAGACCCCAAGTCTATTTTGCCGGTTGCTTTTGTATCTTTTGATTCACGCTGGGGTGCGGCTGTTTGTGCACAGACACAGCAGAGCAAGAATCCCACTCTATGGTTGACAAATTGGGCCCCAGAACCCAGGGATGTTTATTGGCGTAACTTGGCTATACCTTTTGTTTCTTTAAGCATCCGAAAACTTGTAATAACGCTTTCAGTGTTTGCTTTGGTGTTCTTCTACATGATACCCATAGCCTTTGTGCAATCGCTTGCAAATTTAGAAGGCCTGGAAAGAGTTGCTCCTTTTCTCAGGCCGGTTATAGAATTGTAAGTAAACCTACCTTATTATAAGGTTTGTTGGATAGTATTGTTAAATAACATTTACCATAGTACTTAAACTAATTTGCTTTATGTTTCATGCCAGCTAGTTCTTCTTTCCATCAAGTCCCAAGGTCTTATATATTCATTATATTGAGAAACTTGTAATATTGCTGTTTGCTTGCTTCTAGAAAGGTCGCTCCTCTTCAATAAAGGATGATAGAATTATAATAAACCTTACCATAATTTGTATTTTTTAATAGAACGATTGAATAATATGTACATAGATCTCGTCTCTTTGGTTTCTTTACTTTTATATATGACAATTGTTCATCTTGCCATAGAGTCCTTAAAGTTCATCATCCTTTTTTAACCAATGAGCTCAGATGAACTATAAAACAATATTATTTCCATACCTGCTTGCTTTCTTAATACATTAAAATCTGATGCTTATGCTTTTTGGTAGTTTCATCATTATTGAATAAACGCAAGAGCATATTCCTCTCTCTCTCTCTCTCTCTCTCTCTCTCTCTCAGATAATACTTTTGCATTCAAATGTTTCTCATTAATTATGTAAAAACCGAAAATTCTGTAAATAATTACTTTCACGTCTTTGATTATTCTAATAATTCATGGTAAAAGCATTTTCTTGTACTTATTTACGTGGCATTTACAATCAAATTAGTCCTTGTTTCATTGAAACTTCAAGTATTTGCTTCAACTTAGAGATACTATTGTTATTTTGTATTTGTACAACCTTCTGAGTGGACATCTTTTCCATCGCATCTGTATTTGCATGAAGTTATAATACAACTTGGTTTTTTTATAAGAAAAAAGAGGCTTGACCTCTGTGACATGGCTTTTGACCCTTTCATATGTCCTCCAGCAGCTGCGATTGATGGTTTATTTTGTTTTGTTATGTCATATGGTTTTCAAATATTTGGTTCTTACTTACCAATAATTAATGTAATTATTTTTCACAGGAAATTCATCAAGTCATTTCTACAGGGCTTTCTTCCTGGCCTTGCCCTCAAGATATTTTTGTACATTCTCCCAACTGTATTAATGATCATGTCGAAAATTGAGGGGCATATAGCATTATCAACCCTTGAACGGAAAACAGCAGCAAAATACTATTACTTCATGTTAGTCAACGTATTCTTGGGAAGCATAGTGACTGGAACAGCTTTTCAGCAACTGCATGCTTTCCTTCACCAATCTCCTACCCAGTAATATTCCATCTCTATCTGGTCTCTATGTTTGATATTAGAAAATGGAATTTGACAATACAAAAGGCTCCAAACATCCATGATTATCATGCTCACTTTTTTTCATGCTTTCAAGTGAATTTCTTGTACTGTCAATAACTAATCTTATATTTCTGTATGTTGTAAATGATAAATCCCTCTAATTACAACTACTGCTGATAAAAATCCATCCACTGAAATCCTTGTATTAACCAAAAGCTAATCTTGAACATAGACCAAATTCTAATCATTAATATTTGTAAAAATATTTTTACTAAATATTATCAATACCAGAAATATATCTCACTTTCTATAGAGCTTGATAAACATGCACTTTTAATGAACCTTGTTTTTATTTTCAATAGGATTCCAAGAACCATTGGAGTTTCTATACCAACGAAGGCTACCTTCTTTATTACATATATAATGGTTGATGGGTGGGCTGCAGTTGCTGGTGAGATTCTCCGTTTAAAACCATTAGTTATATTTCATCTGAAGAACATGTTTTTGGTAAAAACGGAAAGAGATAGAGTGAAGGCAATGGACCCTGGGAGTGTGGATTTTCCAGAGACTCTCCCGAGTCTTCAACTTTACTTCCTTCTGGGTATTGTGTACGCTGTGGTTACCCCAATCCTGCTTCCTTTCATACTAGTCTTCTTTGCCCTTGCATACTTAGTCTACCGTCATCAGGTCAGTTTACTAATTACATTTTGCATATGTCTTGAAGAACATTTGGAAACTCAAGTATAATAATGCATTAACATAAGATAAAAGGGCCAAAGGATGACTTTGCATCGTGTCCCTAAATTCAGAAGCAACTGGTTGTAAACTTGTCATGGCTAATCCAAGATTAAAAAAAAAAAAAATTCAATTTTCATCTCAATCTAAATGAAATAAAAATATCAATAAATTGAGATTTTTATTTTTATTTCTATTTTTACAAATAGCACTAGTGGTTGCGGATATGGTGAACACGGAAAGAAAAGCCATTAGATGTCTATGAAACTTCCTCTTGGATCACAACTGTAACAATTGTATATTTGGTCTTATTAGTTTCTCTATGTAATCTGTTCTCTATTTCTCCTGCAGATAATCAATGTGTACAATCAACACTATGAAAGTGCTGCTGCATTTTGGCCACAGGTCCATAGCCGCATTATAGCAAGCTTAGTGATATCTCAACTACTTTTGATGGGTTTGCTAAGCACAAAAAAGGCTGCTAATTCAACTCCATTTCTTGTTGTTCTACCCATATTAACATTATCATTCCACAAGTACTGCAAGTATCGTTTTGAACCTGCATTCAGAGAGTACCCACTTGAGGTAATCTTGGGACTTTTAATCAATTTTTTGATCCATTGCATTCAATTTTTTAAAGTAATGTACTCATGTTTCCAAACTTTCCACTGTCATACATTTGGAGTTGCATGTTGAAAAGGTTGTTTTCCCCAACACTTGGTTTATACAGTTCCTGGCTACTATTCCCACCCACCTGTCTTATTTTCCCACCCACCTTATTTTCTCACTGCCCACAAAATTTTATAAGATATGAATAACACCCTTCCTACCCCTCATTATTAACTTAATACCCCAAAATAATGACTTAATCACCCACCAATTAAACAATCTTCCCTCACCAAATTGTCATCCCATGCACTCACTCATCTCTTATCTCCATTTATTTTTCTTTCATAAACCCTCATTCTATTAGCTCACCAAAGCTTAAACATTTATACCAGTTGGTTGCTACCCATCCTACAAGCTTATTCCCTTTCTTTCCCATTCATCAAAACGTATGACTATTCTATGTATTGTTTTCTTAAATTCTGTTATCTGTCCAATCATAAGTTTCTTTCTATTCAAATACTTTTTTAAGATAGCGATTTTGTGGTTCCTAGAGGTATTTTACAAAATTGTAAACTTATCATTAATATTCTATTAAAATATCGGCGGGATAAGCAGCACTGTTTCCTAAAATGAATCAGAAGAAGTGAGAACTTGTTTACACATTGGAATGGATTCCATTGAAAGTTGTGATGAAGATGCCTACTAGCACCACATTTTGGCATATCCTAAATTGAACCTTAAGCACAGTTAGCTTGAGTAATTACATTTGGCTACCTACTTACCAGTTTTCGATAGAAATTGATTCTAATATGTGTTAGATGGGGATTTGAAATAGGTCCTTTCATGTTAACGAATAAAATATCCCTTTGTGACAAATTGGCTTCATATTACAGAATGGGCCTTTGGTAAGTTGATTTAACATTTCTGTAACAATTTAAAGGTATTTATATCTTGGAGGGCCTTGTATCATTTCAAACTGGTTAACTGCTAACATGGATTGGCTTTCTACATACTCTACTAGTCTCTATTCTTGGATGTTAGCAAAAGGTTAACCAAAGTCAATGTAACCAATCTACACAATACAAGGTACTGTATGGTTGAAGCTTTTGCTGATACAGTCGAGGTTCTCTTTATATTCCTCAGTCTAATCAATTCTTCAGTGTTAGGCAATGGAAAATGCCCTAATTTTATAATTTCTACAGTCTCCGTTGGTTATTTGTTTGTGTGACCAAGTCAGATGTTTGCAATGCACTTTATGGTCGAAGCTATGACTTATTTAATCAAGGTCCCTTCTGATGTGCGTAAGTTGAATTGATATTGTTAGTGTACCATTCTTGTGCTGGATCTGTATGCTATGAGCTACAAACTTTCTTAGAGGTCATTTGACTGTAATACAACTTCACAGGAGCATGTAATTTTTCTCTTCAAATTTCTGATGGAAATTATTTCCTTGTTACTTCCTCAGGAAGCAATGGCAAAAGACACAATGGAGCGAACTGCGGAACCTGACCTAAATTTGAAGTCATACTTGGCCGACGCCTACTTGCACCCCATTTTCCGGTCATTCGAGGAACAGGAGTTGGTTGAAGTCAGAATAGACAAGCATCAAACTCATGCTGCCACTCCCATAACAAGCGAACTCAGTTCCCCCTCTCCGCCCCATTACGTCCATCAGACACCTCCGTCTCCTCCCCAGTATGCCCATTATCAATCATCTCCACCCCAATACGTCTATAATTCAAACTCTCCTCCCAGTTATGAGTATCATTCAACCTACCCACCACATTATGCCTATTACAACGAAGAACCTTGACCATTAACTTGCTAGTATGCTTACAAGACCTCTAACCATGATATCTAGCTTATTTTCTAGTTACTTGATGTTTTCCGTTGAGTTCTCAGGTGCCTTATAAATGTAATTATTGTTTCATTAATGCAAGTGTAGTTGCCGTGTGAAAATATTCTGAATCTGATTTTTGGCAGAATAGAAAGAAATATTTCAAAGATGCAGAGGTTTTGTATAAGTGCCTTTCTATGGTCCCAGAAGATCGGGATCATGTGGATGAGTGTGTGATACGCGGGCCATACCATCGAAGAGTGTCACACTCTGCGACCTTTCTTACCCTTCAGGATCATAATAATCCTTATGCCTAAGTCATCCAAATTTGCACTCCCAAGTAATGTTGCAACACCCTTGCACAGAAGATTCCATTATAGATACAGTCCAGCTCGATTCCATTATAGATAGAGTCCAGCTCGTCTTTGTATTACCCAACTGAAATTGAAATCCTTTACTTTCAGCTGATTAATTCTGGAAGAATTGGCAAGCGACGCTCCATTTCCTCTCTCTGTGGTCAGTGAATCCGATCTTTCTCAGAAGATGAAAGCTGTAATTTATAAAACAAGCTCCTCGTCTAAAGAAGAGCTGAAAAAGAAAATTCTTCAATTATTGGACTTGGATGGTGAAACCATGACTTCAGCATCTTCTTAACAACAGATGGAAGAAGATCCCTTTGCCAAAGAGGACGACTGTTTTGGAATGTGTTCGCCGTAAAGTAATCACTTTAACCTGTTTACTACTACTTTTAATAGCTTTTGTCACATGAGGTGGTTTGATACCAACCATTAGGCAAATTTTAGATTATATAACATCAGTCCTGATCTCTTGGACCCTTGTAGTCCAAGAGATTTATGGTCACTCACCGTTGGATGTAAATTCAACGGTTGACTTGAATCGGGTAATAATCATTTATGTCATATTACATTTATATATATCATTTTGAACCATTGGATTAATATCTAACGGTGGGTGACCACAATCTCTTGGACTCCTGTGGTCCAAGAGATCGGGACTGTATATAACATATTGTTATATATATATATATACAGTCCCGATCTCTTGGACCACAGGAGTCCAAGAGATTGTGGTCACCCACCGTTGGATATTAATCTAATGGTTCAAAATGATATATATAAATGCAATATGACATAAATGATTATTACCCGATTCAAGTCATAAATGAGTGAACCGTTGAATTTACATCCAACAGCGAGTGACCATAAATCTCTTGGACTACAGGGGTCCAAGAGATCAGGACTGTATATATATATATATATATATATATATATATATTTTAAGGGTAAATTACTCAAATGGTCCTCAAATTTATACCTGATTTATATTTTGGTTCCTTAACTAAATTATTCGTGCAAATTGTCCATCAACTCTATATTATTCGCTCTAGTGGTCCTACCGTCTAATTTTCTATTAGATTTAACCTAATTTTAGTGTAAATAATGACCAATTTGCCCTCATATGTAATAGAAATATTGACAGAATGTAACGGTAGGACTAATGGAGCGAATAATATAGAGTTGATGGACCATTTGAACGAATAATTTAATTGAGGGACCAAAATTTAAATCGAGTATAAGTTTGAGGACCATTTGAGTAATTTACCCTAAAAACAAAATAATCAGAGAATGAAAAGTACCACAGAATATTGGGAGTATAATTATATTTGCTCTTCTGGTGTTTACACTGACATAATTCTCTCAGATAGAACTCACTAACACTCAGATTTCAATCTCTCGTATTTCATCTCACTCTTCCTTTCTTCTCTTCCTTTCTTTCCTCTCTTCTCCGTTGGTGTGTTTTGCTAAGCAATGGGAAGCGTATTTATAGGTAAATTGGATGGCTTCCAACATCATCATTAACCTTTTTTTAATATTATTTCATTCTTTTCTTTATGTGGGCTCCACCATTTTCTTTACAACACTCCCCCTTGAAGACCACAATGTATGAAATATGTCTCATTAAAAACCTTGCCAATAAAATCCAATGGGACAAAAAACTGGTCGAAGGGAAAAATAGTACATAACCATGTGTAGCATAAAATTATGTGTACATTGACATATGTGTGACACTACCTCGTTAAAACCTTGCCAGGAAAAATCAGTGGGATAAAAACTTGGATGAAGGAAAATGAGTACATTGTGTGAAGATCTTTATTGACAACACTCTCCCCCTAATGCTTGGCAAAATATCTTTTAAGCCATACTGTTGATCATCTTTCTGAATGTCATAGTTGACATTGCTTCTGTGAGTCAATCTTGTAATATTGTTGGATGCTCCCCGTGAAGAATATCTCTCCCTGATATCTTCATGACTATCCTTCTAGAGGGAAGATCTTTCGGACTGAGTGAATGATGTAGCCATCAACATTTCATGTACTTGAGTAAGCAAATATATTTTCAGTAAGCTATCTCTATGTAATTCATGGAAATTTCCATAGTCCGCGAATCAAACAAAACCTGGACTATTTGTAAGTTTAGTTGAAAAGAACGTACCCGTATATGATTTTATGTCGAGATAGCATCAAATATGTCTCAATAATCCCAAAGTGGTGGTGATGGAGTTGAGCTCCATCTGAAAAATATAATGTATGGTCTAGTATACTTCCAGAAAATCATTTAAGTGTCTAACGAATAATCCACATGAAAGTGCTTCAATACTTTCTTAGTATAAACAAGAATCTCGTTGCATAATGCTTGCTCTTTAGGCCGAGACAAATATTTCTTGAACTCTTTAGGAGTTTTGACCAAGTATTAATTCTTCTGTACGTGAGTAGGGCAAGCACGGGTCACAAGAAAACCTGGCTCCGATACCAAGTCAAACAAAGTAGGGCAAATATTCAGTAATGCTCATATTTGCTCATATTATTATTCTTCCCCAACATGGAGGTATTTATATAAGTACAAGATGTGTTAACCCTAAATAAAATAGGAGATATATCTAAATTACAATAGGAAATAAATTTCTATTACAGTAGGACTAAATAATAATTGGTAAGTAACCAAAATTCTAACTAAATAAGGAACCAAAATTCTAACTAAATAAGGACTCGCCAACATATTCAAGGGATAATAAGACGGGTTTTAAGATCACGCCATCATTTTTATTACGATAATATGTGTTACAACGTGATGGGTAATGAAATTACACTACCATAAAATAACAGGATGGGGTATAAAACCGCATCATTCTAAATTACAGTACGAAAAAATAAATTAAATAAACATGGATGAAGCAACATAAAAATTGTGATAATACAAAAAAAAAAAACAAACAAACAAACAAACAAACAAAAAACAAAAAAGTTTGCATGTTGCCATAGTAGTAAAGTGAGAGGAGACAGAGAAATAACCACATAGTGTTGAGCTGGGAAAATTTAGAAGTAAAGAGGAGAGACTATCGTACTGATAACGTATTATAAAAATAAACTAATCAGAGTATGAAAAGTACCATTGAATATTGGGAGTAGAATTGTATTAGTTCTTGTGATGTTTACACTGACAGAATTTCCTCTCAGATAGAACTCACTCTCTTTTGTTTCCTCTCACTCTTCCTTTCTTCTCTTCCTTTCTTTCATCTCTTCTCTTTTTGGTGTGTTTTGCTAAGCAATGGGAAGCCTATTTATAGGCAAATTGGATGGCTTCCAATATCATCATTAAGCTTTTTGAATATTATTTCTTTTTTTTTTTATTTATGTGAGTTCCACCACTTTCTTTACAACATCCAAGTTGTTTTTTCCTCTCCCGTTTGGTTCATGGGAAAGGAGACTTGGGAATGAGAAATTAATTGTTTTCCCATGTTTGGTAAGTCTAAGTATAGGAAATCGTTGTCTGGCTCATGGAAAAGGAGAGGGGAAAGTGAAGCCATCCTCCCAACATGGGTTTTGTTTTCCCTCCTCATGAGAAAGTTTGGGAAAATGAGCTAACATTAAATACATTTTTTAATGACCATTTTATCCCCATTAACAATTTAGAATTACAATATCTCATTAAATGCATTTTTTTATTTGATTTAATATGGGTATAATTAAAAATTTATACAAACTTTGTTTTCCATTCCTACTCAAAACAAACATGGGAAAGGAAAAAGATGGATATTTTCCGGTTACTTTCCGGGCATTGCCAAACGGGGAATGACATAGGAAATGATTTTCCCTTAAATTCATTCAATGAACCAAACGGGGCCCAAATTTCTTTATTGGCTCTCCCAGAAAAATGTACATAAGCTTTCAAATTGTCAGGAGTAACCAAATTACACAAATATGGGGTTCAAATAGAAACATTTTTTCAACCAAAAAGAAATAGAAACACCTTTTTTTACTCAGATTTAGGTATATAAAATTTTAGCTTATTATCACAAAACGTCCCTAACGTTTACGAAACTATCAGATTGCATCCTTAATGTTTTTTTGTGTCATTCGTGGTCCTCAAGGTTAGTATGTGTGATCACAAATGGTCCTTGCTGTTAGGTTCCGTTAAAAACTCCGTTAGTTTGCTGACGTGACATATACATATATCACAAAACATCCCTGAGATTCACACACCTATCACAAATGGTCCCTACGAAATTTTTTAATTTTTTAATTTAAAATTCATAAAATTATTGTTTTCTTTTAAAATTATATGAATTTTAAATTTTTTTAAAATATATATTATATTTAAAATACATGTGACACTATATTATTGTAGATGTGGGCTCCATATGTATGCCACATCAACAAACTAATGGAGTTTTTAAAAAATAATTTAAAATTCATAAAATTTAAAAATGAAAAAACTAAGGGTTTAGGGTTCATAAATGGTCATCAAGATTAAAATCCTTCCATAAATGGTTTTTTCATTTATAAATAATTTTTAAAAGAAAACCAAAATTGAGTAAATTACTCAAATGATTCTCAAACTTATACCCGATTTATATTTTGGTCCCTAAATTAAATTATTAGTCCCAATGGTACATAAACTCTATTTTAATCGCCCATTTGATCCAACCGTTACATTCTGTCAATATTTCCATTAAATGTGAGTGCAAATTGGTCATTTCGTCCATCAACTCTCTCTCTCTCTCTCTCTTTCTTCTTCTTCTTTTTCTTCTTTTTCTTCTTCTTCTTCCTCCTCCCAATTTGACGACTGGGTTTCTTCTTCTTCTTCTTCGTCAGATTTCTTCTTCTTCTTCGTCTTCCCAATCTGACAGCTGGGTAGCATGGCGCATCAACCTCTCTCCACCAAGATGGTTGGGCAGTTTGTATTTGCAAACATTGTCCCATAAATGATCAAATTATTGTCCCATAAATGATCAAATTATTGTCCCATAAATGATCAAATTGTCCAAACAAACCCACGTGACTCTGATTGCCAACAACATTAACGTCTCACCACAATTTCCATGCTATCAAAATCAAACACCCAGACTTCCCCAACACCCATCTACAGCTCCATTCGATTTTCTGCATCAAATCGGCCCAACCCAATAGTTCATCTGTGACGATGGTGGAGACCTTACCACTCGGGTGGTTCCACCACCAAAGGCTGGACTTGAAGCGCTGGTTCTCGACCTTCCTGTCCTTGCACAAAACCCTATTCACTGTGCTTTGGATCGGGGCATTTGCATCAATTTTTGTGTGGCAAAGGAATATTGTAGATGGGTTTTCAATATTTAAGCGAGTTCCAGTGAGAGCCATGCCAAAACTGAGACATGTGGCTTTCAATTTGATTGATTTTGGGGCAGTGGGTGATGGGGTTACTTTGAACACTAAGGCCTTCGAGAAGGCTGTGTTGGCTTTTTCCAAGCTGGGCAAAAAAGGCAGTGGTCAACCTAATGTGCTCCTAGGCGCTGGCTTACAGCGCCCTTTAATCTCACTAATCACATGACTCTATTTCTTGCTAAAGATGCTGAGATTCTTGGGAGAATGGGAGGAGAAATCGCAGAATGAAAGAGGATGGGGGGGTGAGTTCTGGGTCCATTCTTAGGATTATAATTTTTTTTTCTCCTTTTCTTTAATTTTTTCTAATTTTGTATTTATTTTAACCCTATTTTTATTTGTCAATTATGAAAAGTCATATTTACCCTAAAATTTGGTTAAATCTAATAGAAAATTAAACAGTTGGATCAAATGGGAAATTAAACTAGAGTTTATGTACTATTTGGACTAATAATTTGATTTAGGGACCAAAGTGTAAATTGGGTATAAGTTTGAGGACCATTTGTAAGAACCCAAACCAAAATATCTAAAAATTAAGATTTCTTTATTCTAACCAAAAGACGATTTTGCCCTCGCATATTTTAATGGGGGAAAATTTGACTTTTTGATCGGAAAAGAATTTGAGAATTCACCTTGCGCTATTGCGTAGAGCACGGAGAAACGAGTCTGTAGACACGGAGTAGACCCAAATCGGAGTTCTAACGAAGAAAATACGATCAAAATATCGCGAAGGGCAAAAATGTAATTTGGAAAAGTCAGATTTTTATCTCCCTCTCTCCCTTCTCTCTCCTCTCTCTCTCTCCTCCCGTCGCGCACAGGCCGTGCGCCCTCCCCACTTCCGATCAACACCGCGGCAGCCACAGGGCACGGCGACCGTCGCCACCGGTGCCGTTCGACTCGCCTCGCTGCCGCCTTCCTCCCTTGGCCCGTCGCCGACCCCAGCTCGCCGGGATTTGGCCGGAAACTGGTGTTTTTTGCCAGATTTTCATCCAAACTTCCACTCAATCGTTCTCCCTCATTTCGCCACCAAATCTTTCGAGTGAGGCACCAGGAGTCCAACTAACCCACAGGAGGGACCTTCGAAGGGTTCAGCTAGCTTGGACCAGCAATGAGTGGACTTTTCTTTCTTAAAAAGATTTTATAATTATATTTTATAATTGATCTTGAATAAGTGATATAATATGAATGTTATTGTGAGATATTTTTTATTTTTATAAGAATTTAGTTGGATAAACAGATTTGAGATTTTTGATACAGAAATTAGTATTTTAGCTCAGAATTACCAGAGTTCAGAGGATATCAGATTTTATCAGAGATAGTTATTTTAAACCACCATGTACCCCACTCTCTATTTGGTGATTACCAGAGTTGGACCGATGTCGGCGGACATTCGGTCCGATTTCAGTTAGTCAGTGCACTTGACTTCGCCTCACGAGTTCCGGGGACGCTCAGACCGTGAGTGCCAGGATTTGCGGCTCGGCAGACTTGGTGTCCCGAGACCTGCCAGGATTGCGGCTCGGCTGACTTTGTGTCCCCGAGACCTGCCAGGATAGCGGATCAGGCTGACTACGGTCCCCTGTATTCTGCCTGAGCGACTCGAGCTGACTTGGTGTCATCGAGGACCTGCCGGCGGATCAGGCTGATCATAGTCCCTTGATTTCGCCAGTTTGCTGCTTTGGTAGCCTGTGTGACGCCCGAGACCTGCCAGGAAATTGACGGTTATCACAGGGGTACAATTAGGTGGCAGTTTTAAAGGATTCTTTTTAAAACTTTTTATTGCAGTTATTGTTTCACTCATTTTTATCAGTATATTTGATACTCAAACATGTGTTATACTGTTATATCTTTGTTTAGTATGTGAACATTTCTATAGTTACGTTTATCTATGTTTAAATGATTATCTCGAGTTTGATTATGATCAAATAGTAGCTTTTATGTCCCTATGTTTTTCAAACGGGGGTTACTATGTTCTCAAATGTTTTCACGAACATTATTTTTGGTCCACTCACAATTTTAACTTGTTTTTCGCCCCCAGGCCGTAGAAGAAGGAAGGAAACCACCCGGGCCATCATCCTAGCTCCCGCCCCACCACCGAAGCGTAGGACCCCGTTTTAACTTTTCTTAGTTCTGTAAATTTGTATAAACATGCTCTGATATCTTGTTGAACTCGAGAAACTGGAGTTAAGATCTGTTTGTTGAATTAGTCTGGCCGTTGGTAGGATTTTTGAGATTGTTTGACAGGTGGAAGACTTTGGGTATGGTCAAAGTACAGGGGAGACTCTGCCGAATTTTCGGCAGAAGTCGGAGGAAAATTTAAAAAAAGAAATTGAAAAAGGAAAGGGTAAAAAGGTCTTTCGTGCCCGACATTCGCCAGGTGTCGGACTCGCACAGGATTCGGCTCGGATTCCAAAGCGGAAATTGGGTCGGGTCCTGTCACCATTTGAGTAATTTATCCAACCAAAATTATATGAATTTTAAAATTAAAAAATTTGTAGGGACCATTTGTGAAAGGTGTGTGAACCTCAAGGATGTTTTGTGATATATGTATATGCCACGTCAGCAAACTAACAGAGTTTTTTACAGAACCTAATAGCATGGACTATTTGTGACCACATATATTAATCTTGACCATAAATGACACAAAAAAAAAAACATTTAAGATGCAATATGATAATTTCGTAAACCTTAAAGATGTGTTGTGATAATAAGCCGAAATTTTTTAAACCCACGGGAAAAGTTGCTTTTGAACTTCCCGGGAAAAGTTGCTTCTTGCGGTCTCGGGACAAAATATGATAGGGTGGATGGGGTGAAAAACCTCATCATCCTCGCGTTAAAACGTCAGCTGGGCTCCGGTCCGCACAATTTCAATGGTTTTCCTGCTGCATCAACACACTAGCAGCAGCAGCTTTCACCTTTCTCACACTCACTCCCTTACTCTCTTTCGATGTCTACCTTCTCAGCTACACCCTGTACACCCACCTCTCTCCTGAACCACCACAATTCATTATTCTATTTTCCAAGTTGCCTGCCTTCACTTTCAGTCTTTCAGAGAAGCCATCCCAAAAATTCTCCTGTTGCTTTCAATGGCGTCAGGTTACAACATAAGCAGGCTAATGTCCAAAATACAGTTCCTGGGGTGCTGAATTCCAGGTTCTTGCAAATTGGTTCTGAGGAAAGCTCCTCTAGTAGACATGTTTTAGTGAAATCAACTGGTGCAGAGAGTGCTGGCGGTTCCACTGTGTCTCAAAGTGTGAGTAAATGAATGTTTAGACATTTAAATTTCTTGGGTTTATGTATTTTGTGTTATTTCAATGATTTTTTGTCAAAAGTTCTTAGCTTTAGTTTGATGCACTGCAGGTGCTTGGGATTTTGCATCTGATTGTTTCAGTTGGTATTATTCTTGCAATCGACAATTTTTTGAAACAAGCATTTGTGGCGGCTTCCATTAAGTTCCCCAGTGCGCTTTTTGGGATGTTTTGTATATTCTCCATTCTAATTATTCTTGATTCCACTGTTCCTGCTGTGGCAACAAGCTTGATGAACTTCTTTGAGCCGGCACTACTGTTCATCCAGAGATGGCTGCCATTGTTCTATGTTCCTTCTTTGGTTGTTTTGCCACTTTCTGTAAAAAGTATTCCCGCTGCTTCCGGCATCAAGATCTGCTATATTATAGGTACGCAAGTTTTACTACTCTAACATAACTTTCTCTGGTGAAGCTATAGAGTATTTAAATTTTCCTATGGTGATTGTTTGTTTTGGTTATCAATGGGAATGACTTAACTTTTTTGGCCTATACCATCCTAATGAAGCATGCAAAAAAAAAAAAAAAAACGCTTAAACTGTTATCTTTGTTGTTTTGGGGAAAATCGTTAAGTCGTTATTCATTTTTCACAATCTAGAAACTGTGTTATTCGTTTTTGACAATCTAGAAACTGTCTTTCTTGAATACTTTAATAATTAGAGAGTGGTGTCTTCGGATGACAACCATAAGTTTGGTGTCTTCGGATGACAACCATAAGTTTCTCTGAGCAAATAATTATGTAGTAGGAGCAGTTACCTCTCTCGCTCTCCCTTCTGGTGTACATGTGCATAATTCTGACATATATAAGATTAATGCTACTTACCTTGTATTGCTTATTTTCTGTAAATAGACTTGAGAAAGTCTACCTCCTGTACATGATATGTACGGCTGTAATACAGAGACCAAAATCATCTTGGTCAGTTCAATTGCTCTATACGTCTATCTCTCATCTTCCTTCTTCCTTCTTGAGTCTGTTTCTTATAAGTGGTTTTCTGCAGTTGGAGGCTGGCTGGCTTCACTTGCTGTTGCAGGATATACAGCAATAGCTATTAGAAGAATGGTAAAGACAGAAATGACAGATGCTGAGCCTATGGGAAAACCCTCTCCATTTTCTGCGGTTGAAGTGTGGTCTTGGAGTGGGATCCTCTTGATATCATTTGTTTCTGCATTATTATATCCAACAGCCCTGGGGACAAGTGCTCGAACATGCCTTCCATTCCTACTTGCGTCAACTGTGTTGGGCTATATAGTTGGTTCTGGGTAAAACTTATTTTCCTCAATTTAGTTCTGTCTTCACAAGAATATTATTATGAAAACTAAACAAATATGTAGACCAAATAAAGGTTTTCATTTTAATTCAAGTTACTCAAATTCTCCAGCTATATTTTTTCCCTTTTGAAGGTCTCACTCATTTGTTGACTTCTAATTTTCAGATTGCCATCAGATGTGAAGAAGGTTTTCCACCCGATTATTTGCTGTGCACTATCTGCAGATTTGGCAGCATTGGCTTTTGGACACTTCTCTAAGTCTGGGCTTGACTCTGTTCTTGGTACACTTCTGAAACCACATTCTTGGTTCTGGCTAGTACACTATGCCCCCTTTGATTACTGAGCAATAAGATTAAAACAAAAGGCAGACTTTTAACAACTTGCAACAATCACCCAATGACAAATACCTCATAGATTCAAAGTTAGCTTTTCCATCGCTATTTTCTTTATTCATTTTCTTTTCGGATGTGGTCTCTTTCACCAGTCTATTAATTTCTGTTTTCTTTCTTTTTCTTTTTTCCTCCATAAATCATTATAACTACAAAATGACCTGACGTACCATCAAGAGGACTTAATGTACATCCTGTTATTAGGTCAAGTTAAAGAATACTGAAAATGGGTCTTGAGGGAAGAATTTTATGCTCTGTATCATGTTCATGAATATAATTATATTCTTAAAACGAAGATAGTTTTGATATAAACATTTGACTCACGTACAAAAAACAAGGACAGGTACTAAACAAACTTGTAGGACAGAAACTTAGATAATTCAAATGTCAGGAATCAGGATTATAAATTTTGAGTGTTTGCCTACGTAATATGGAAGTCAGGAGTTTCTGCCACCCTGGTACGTTAGTAGAAGTCTGATGTTTATTAGGTTTTCAAAATTTATGGTAGAAAATAACAATGCTAAGCTAGTTTGTAATGAGGATATTTGGCCCAAAACTCCAATTTATCTCAATGATTCTTGAAACAAAAATTATAAAATGAAGATAATTCTTATAAAATTCAGGTCAAAACAATTTTTTGTTTTTGGTAACCACCTCCCAGCAGATTTTCTGATTCTCTCTCTTCATCCGCCTTTCTTAAGAATAAAAGAAAAATACATGTATAAATTCTCATATCACTCTTCATTGTCACCTCATATTAGACATATCCTGTTAGTTTTCATCGTTCGATCTCAAAATTTTCCTCTATGTGTTTGGGTTCTTAGAAATCATCGCCTACCTACCTATTTCTAGTACCACCCTACAATTGCGGACAACTAGAAAAATGAAAGCCACCCTACAATTCCATCAAGAAGTATTATTTATAGAGGCTTACAAGATAAACTCAGAAAAATAAAAAGATGATTGATAAAAGTTTTACAAAATAAACCTGCAGAAACTTTTAAAAGACTGAAAATCAGATAAACCTGGAAAACAGAAAAGACCCGCATTTAATCCCTAACATGCATGTGGATTTATTGCCACTCTTAAAGTTACTGAAGCCAGCCCTTAAGTGCCATTGATGTCAATCAATTTTTCTTTTCATCCCAATGCTCCATAGAGGCACACACCAACTGCCCTGCATCAGTTTATCTGATTTTCTTACAACTAGTCTGTAATTTCATTGATCCAAGGAGAGCCTATTGCTAGTTTCATATTGCCTTAATAACAGATAGAAACTGTGTACCGACCACCCTGAAAGAGATTACTTGGGACTCTAAATTCTTCACCATTAGAAAGCAAATGGCTACAAGATTTAGAAATAGTTGGCAGGGTTGAAGAATATATACTTGGATTATAATATACTAAGGAATTTCACGTCACAAGTTTTGAGGCTTCAACGATTTATAGAAAAACTTAAGATGTCATATGACAACAGAGCTAATCTATTAGGATGCATAATACATCAATATCATCAGAATTAATTTTTTCAAGGCCCTTACAAGGAGAAAAAGGTTAGCATTGCAATTGTCAGAAAATATGATGGTCCAGGATACTCTTCTGGTTTTCTCTTTTTTTTTCTTAGGTTCTTCATTTTAAAATTGGCAAGTCATTGATAAGAAAGAGCCTCTCTGCATTGTTTTAACTGAAATTCTGTTTGCAACTCTCTCCCTCCTTAAATAAGAACATAATATTTCGGATTTCTCAGTTTTATATGTGGATTTTCTTACATAGGAATGAATATGTCGTTAGTCCAACTAAGCAATTTCCAATAAAAACTCCAATACAAATCCCTCATTTTAAATCTTTCCATCCAAATGGACCAGCAGTGCTTTTAGTATGTAGATCTTCATTCTTAATGATATGCACAGGATCTTACCTTACAAAGGTTTCATCTAATCCTGGAGCTGGTGATGTTCTGATGGGATTCTTGGGGTCTGTTATCCTCTCATTTGCCTTCTCAATGTTCAAACAGAGGAAGGTAAATAACATTTGAAGAGCCCAGGTTTCCCATTCTGTGTCATCTTTAGTTTTTCATTTTTTATTCCATGGTGAGTTGAAAAGCATAATTGAGTAGGTGGACTGAATTTTATGGACTATCCATTGGAAATATATTTCTTCTGAAGAACATTGCGTTCCAACCTGTGGAGTAAATATAACTGGGAGATTATAACTCTTCAATGCTTTAACTAGGATAGTTCTTTCATCATATATAATTACAATATTTCATGATAATCTTCTTTCTTTACTTGGTATTCTGAAATATATCATAGGGAATATAGCAAAAAGTTGAGAACTGATTGCAAAAGGCCTTAGAACAGCTTTATTTATTTAAATTTTTTTTTAAAGAGATATGGTTGTTCAAATCAAAGAATTTTGGTTTGCCTTTTATGTCTACATACTTCATTACAGTTTGAACCTGATTCAACTCTGTGCATTCACCCAATGGGTGTCATAATTTCCCCCAAATTCTATTTGATGTTAAAACCAACTTACACATTTTTTAAATACATATTACAACCATTTGATGAAGATTATTGCTGAACTACAAATTTTCAGCTAGTCAAGAGGCACGCAGCTGAGATTTTCACATCGGTCATCCTGTCAACCATATTCTCGTTGTATTCAACTGCTCTTGTTGGACGTCTTGTTGGGTTGGAACCTGGTTTGACTGTCTCAATTCTACCACGATGTATAACTGTGGCATTAGCACTCAGCATTGTGTCTTTGTTTGAAGGTACTAGTTCATACTTTGGAGTTGTAGACAAGCAAATTTCTCACCTGATAAACATGTGCTAAGTTTGGCATGAGTTTATAAAATATTAGAATAATGAATTCGAGACTATTCCTGTCTCATTTTCCTCAACCTATTCCCCTCTTTTTTCTTTCTTTCAACACGCTACAACTGAGTAATACTTAGGAACAAATTATTGCATGCAGTACATCTTTATCTTGTATCCTTGAAATACAGTTATGCATGTACATCTCTATAATATTTATTTTGTACTTTTTGTAGGTACCAATCCATCGCTCACAGCCGCTGTGGTTGTGGTAACTGGTCTGGTTGGAGCTAATTTTGTGCAAGCAACACTTGATAAACTACAATTCCGTGATCCTATAGTTCGAGGGATAGCTACTGCATCTAGGTATGCATCTCTGCTGAGCCCTCTACATGAAACGGTCAATTATAAATGAGAAAGTATAGGGGACCAAATTTTAAACAATTAAAAGGAATTCGTTAAAGCATCTGAATTATTGCAGGAAAATTTTGTGGTTGAAAGTTCTTTCTTAGATATATTAAATAATTAAGATTTTACCTTTGTGCCACAAAACCTTTTTAATCCTATGATTTATTGTTATTTATACTCAAACATAGGTGCTATTGACTAGATTCAGAGCATTACTCATCACAATCAGTTTTGAAAACTATGATTCAATGAACTGTGTGTTTTGTTTTTGTTTTGTTGCTTTAGTGCTCATGGATTGGGAACGGCAGCATTGTCAGCCAAGGAACCCGAGGCTCTCCCATTTTGTGCCATTGCTTATGCTCTGAATGGTATATTTGGCTCTTTGCTTTGTTCAATTCCAGCAGTTAGGCAAAGCTTGCTTGCTGTAGTTGGATGAAATTATCAGCTGCTTAGTTGTTCTTACAATTAGCTACTGCTTCGAAATCTATGTTTTTGTTAACCGTATCCGTATACATGTACACAAGAAATTCTGCCCTTAGTACGTATATTCTTATTAAAAACACACTATGAAAAACATCGAGTTTAAATCTAAACGTTCATTTTATTCTGAACTATAAAGAACAAAATTTATAGGGGAATTGACTTTGCCAATTTACATGGAGTACTGTGCACTTTATAGGAGGGCGACCTAAAAATGTATGTTAAGCTAACACAGCATGCATTAATGCCTCCTCCGCACATATAAGCTTGCACCGAACGACCTTCAATTTGATGTCTTGAGGAATTGAAGAAATTAACATAAACGAGTTTAGCAGGTTTCAAACAGATGACGAAGTGGAGAACATTTTGGGGCCATTTTATATTTCCATTTCTCCCTATATAACTTGACTGCCAAGATTCAGGCCTGATTAAACGATGTATATTAAACTGGACTTTTAATTTTTTTTCATTAACATGGAAGGAGATTTCAGCTTGAGACCCCTTCCCAACATTGAGAAGAGATATATTACTAGATCGAGAAGAAAAACTTACACATCCCGCGGTGTCTATCCCTTTTCTATCCATCTCTATCCTCATGTTAGGGGAGAGAGAAAGAAATGGATATACACCCCATGATATGGGAGTGGTTCCTATAGACCATGAACTAGTTGGTACGTGAAAATGCTTTCATTTCACAAGGGTCTAATCTTTGATTCTAAATTAGCATGAGATGTTAATTTGATGAGGTAGAAGCCTCAATAGTCGAAGATAGAAGCAGAAGTGTCATGCTAAGGTCAGTCCCCATATATGAACTAGAACAGAAAACAGAAAAAGAAGCAAATACAGTAAAGGACAAAGGGGAGCATCATAAATGTGGTTGCTTATGTCAGTGATGAAATGGAATGCAGTGCAGCATTGGGAAGTGATCAATGGGTGTGAACCTCATAACTGAATTTTGTATTCTTCTCTTTTTTTTTTTCTTTTTTTTAAAATTTGTTTCTCTATAATACAAATGTTCCATAAAATTACAACATGAAGATATTACAAAGTGTCATTGTTCTTGCTAGGAATAGCCTAACACTAACAGAAACACTAGAGAGAGAGAGAGAGAGAGAGAGAGAGAGAGAGAGAGTGGAAAAATGGAAAACTGAAAGAAGACAAGCTTTTGTAGAGTGGCCTGCGTTGCCTTAAAGTACGTAGACAGTAGATAGAAAGATAAGGCATAGTTTTAATTTAAGCTTTAGTTGCTTCTACTGGAGTTTTGGCCTTGCTTGCAATGAGCTGCTCAAAGAGGTCTCGGATCTTTAATCCGACTATGGTTTGGAAGAGACCGGTGCCGTTGTTGCTGCCGGGGAAGTCCGAAAGCTTCAACATTTGTTGGGTGACTTCTCCATAGAACTTGGTGGAGATGTTGCTCAGATGGCTTTCTACATAGATCAGCTCATCTAATCTGTCAAATTGCCCATCCATCTCCAACACAGACACCTAATAATATGACCATAACAAGCAAAACATTAAAACGTAGGATACTAATACAGATATGAGACACTAAAGAAATTTGGTGATCCTAGCATTATTGAAGAAAAATTGTTACCAATAATAATTACTTACTAAGAATAAGGGAGGTTATGAACTCGGGAATTAAGGAATTGAAGTTAGATCAACTACTCCCTCCTAGTTGATCCGATTCCGGATTTTGAGGGTATTGAATTTTAACGTATAACTCACAAATTTTTTGATTCCATATATATTAATAAACACATGGGAAGTCGAGAATTGGAATAATTCAAATTCCATGTGTTAGTAAACACAGGAAAGCAAGAATTTGAATAATTCCAACACCCATTCAGATAAGTAAACAAACTGAAAATAAAATTAGTACCTCGTTGCCAAAGTAAGTGTCAGGGCCATAGGTGAACTTGATTCCAGGGTAAGAGCAGGTGAGCTTCCTTCCACATGGTATCCAGGAGATGGAGGAGCCCTCATCAAACAAGTAGACTGGGTTGAAAAATTTCACACCTTCTTTCATGATCAACCTCACTCTCAATACCTTCCCCTCATTATCCCCTGGAATCAATTGGGTTGGCAACACTTCAATCACTGCATCAGCATACTGCTTTTGTGGATCTGCAATTCAACCAAAAATTAACAAATTTAATTAATTAAATAAATTAGGATTAATTAATTTTTCTCACTTATTTAATTAAATAAAATCAAAGTTTAACTAGGTTGGTGTACCAATATAAGCATCGAAATCAGGCTTCCGGGCTTCAATACTGGCCTTGATGCTCTCAAGACTGTGACCACGCTCCGCCATGTCCCTCTGTTCAAATCCAGTGGTTAATTTAATTGCACCACTCCAATTGAACACATGAAATTAAATTTATAATTAAATAGGTTAAGGTTAATCACCTGAATTTTCCATGCAAACTTGACCTCATTGCTGATGTCCAAGTAGATGCTGAAGTCCAACAGGTCCCTAACTCGCTGATCATACCTGCATAGCCAATTAATTTCAAATTTAATATAAAGTAAAAGGGAAATTTGAACGCATGAACTCGGATGTAAGTATAACTGTTTGACTTGAGCTACAAGTCTCTTACAGCAAATTTATATTTTTAAAGATTTGAAAGTGACCAGTAGCTTGGAATTAATTAGTATGTACTACGTAGGTTGTTTTCTTTGGTGTCATTAATTAATCATTGAACAATCAAAGGCAATAGTAAAATTTATATATAAATGAAGGCCACTTGTACACTAATAAAAAAAACATTGTTTTTGTTTTTGTTATTTTTATTTATTAGTGGCTTTCGCCTTGGTTTTGAACCTAGACTTATGCCTCAGGTTTGACACAATTTGATCAGCATCAGCTTTTTTAATATTTAAATAGAAACTAAGCTCCACCAACAAAGGAACTTTGAAAACCATCCACCTTTACCAGCCTTATGACTCTATCAATCTTCTTTTTTTCGGTCAATAACATAATGAGATCAGGGATAATTTTTTTTACATATCATTGTATTATTGACCGGAAATAGCAAAACAGTAATATTCCGTTACAAGAGAGGTTTTTAGAAAGAAAAAAAAAAAGGATTCTTCAAAAGCATTCTCATTTCCTCCTGTATTTTTTTAGATTATAAATAAATATATATATTTTAATATTATCATTACCTATTTACACACGTGTGTATAGTAATATTTTAATTTGCCACAAGGATGGGCCCTGAACAAATACTGAGAATTTGGACCACATCTTTAGACGATGATAATCTTATTCAATAATGTATATATGAAGAATTTTTTTTCCTCAACATTAAAAAAAAATTGTCTGAAAATCCTTCTCTAAATGTTTTTTTTTTTTTTTAAAAGCAAAAATATAGAACAACATTTGAGGATTTCATGAATAAGTAGTAAAAAAGTGGATTGCATTATAATTTGTACCCAAAATATATAAATTATTATTAGTAAAAGGGAAAATTAATGAATGGGGAATATATTGAGAAAAAAAAAATGTTAGAGGAATTGGACAAGTGTCCATAATCATTTGTTTCGAGCTCCTTCAAGAATTTTCCATAAATAAATATACTTACATTGGGTGCAAGCCTTCAATGACAAGAATCTTGGGGGGCTTGATGAGCTCAGGAGGGTCCAAGAGACCAGAGACATGGTTGTAAATGGGCTTATCGACAGCTTTCCCTTCCTTGATTGCCTTCACCTGCTCATACATGAGATCAAAGTTGTTGGCTCTTGGGTCAAGAGCAGTCACCCCTTTCTCCTTCCTCCCTGTCCTATCCAGAGAGTGGTAATCATCCAAGCATATGACTGTCGTAGTGTCGCTGATGAGCGTGTTAGAGTCCGGGTTGCCTCCCTTGGGTGGCTCCGCGGCTCCTCCGAACACGCTCGTCAGCCTCCTCATGAATGTGCTCTTCCCACACCCTGAGTCTGCTGCTAGACCAATCACCACCGTCTCTTGGCCACCCGCGGAGCATGTTATCAAACTCACACTTGCTCTTCTGCTACTACTTTGACTTCTCTTGTAAAACACCACCTGCTGCTTCTGGCAGAACCCAAATCCAAATCCCAGCTGGGTTTGGGTTTTTGATGCTGGTGTGGAAAATGAACATGTTGGGTTCAGTTGGGTGGTTGTGTAAACTGCACAAATTGCCATTTTGGAGCACTATACTCTCTCTCTCTCTCTCTCTCCTCTTCTGTTATGGCTTGGTTTTGTGAAGAAGACACATAAGTTTTATGGGTTTTGAATCTTTTTTTTTGGTTTTTGGGTTGCAAAGAAAATTGAAAAGTTGGAACATAAATAAGAGGTTGCTGCTGACAGGATGTTGTGTTGTCTTGGTGATATGCTAAGGCCGCTTGCTGACGCGTCTTCTGGTTTGTGGGTTTCTCTGAGTACCCCTGGTTTCGGACAACCTTGGAGCCTAATTCTAAGGTTGTAGGACGGGCTTAAACCAGTGGGCGATGGGTATAATTGTCATTTCACAGCTTTGTTTTAACACTTAAAAAAATTTGAAATTAAAAAAAAAACTTTTGTTTTTTTAATTTAGAAAAGATGAAGTTCTTGATGATGAGGTGATGGCATTATGTGAAATGAATTGTGATAACCTGAGGGATGGAGAGAAGAAGAAGGCTTGGTGGTCATTTGTTTTAGTTTGGATATTTGATGTGCCACGCGGCATGGCAGTGGTGGCTGGTTGAAGATTAGGGGTGAAGGGTGAGGAATGGAAGAGATATGGAGGAGAGAGAGAGAGAGAGAGAGAGATAGATAGATAGAGTATGTGGCCATACCCTTTAATCTTTGGACTGTGCCTAGTTTCTATTATTAATATTTTATTATAAAGTTTTCACAGTTTGGTAAAACCTGCTGCCATGATTCTGCAGCAACACACACATGATATTCTTAACAAAGTGAATGTATATATATATATATATATATATATATATATATATTTTAGAAAATAGTCATGACGTGTACAATGAAGCATGACGAGTTACAATGAGCGACGTCACTCTAGTGTGTTTTACCATCAATCTAGATCATATACTCATGTGTTGATATGATTTTGCATAATGAATGTTGTTAGTTAGATTAATCAATAGGGTTTAAGCGTTAATCGGCTAATAAGTTTCATCGTTCATAGATCATTTGCAAAATTTCATCTAAATCAAAGAACATTTAGCCACTTGATTATTGTCGTGATAATTTTGTATTCATTTATTTATTTGGTCATAACTATAAAATTAAATGCTTTTCAATTTGAGTGAATTTTTATTAGAATGATCTTTCAATGATGATTTAAAAAGTAAATTGTTCGAATCATGAGATAAATTGTGGTGTGGGTCAAAATATTTGGTTAGTTCTGTATTAACTTACTAACTACTCAGCGCTCGATGGATATTGTTAAACTAATAGTCTAAATAATATGATGTCTTGCTAGACAATTTGACATCCTTTGGTATCCAACTAACAACTCGGATCATGCATTCAAATTAAAAATAAACCTAAGAAATAATTCAATGGATAATACGACAATATAACATACAATATTAGTTAGCAAAACGAAATTAACATTCCCATTCAAATAACACTGTTTTCGCATGAATATCATATACTAATAAACTCACCAGGTTATTTGAAGCCATAAAGCATATATATAGTACTCTTTTATTCAGGGATTCCTTACGAATTTTTTTTCAACGATCGAAACCATCTATTTTTTAAGTCTATATTCATAGATCATCCTTGAAAAAAATTAGATAAATCGGAAACTGTTTCGATATCCAATTGTGTCCTACAAAATCAATGAATATGGTGCTTCAAGAAAGTACTAAAATTTCAATAATTCAATTGAGTGGTCAAATGATATCGGATTCAAGTGATTTTTTGTAGAGATGATCTTTGAATGAGTATCTACGAAAGAGACGGCTTGGATCAGTGAAATACAATACAGAGTGGGCCTTACAATGGTATCCCTCAAATAAGCTAATTTGAGGGATCCCTCATTGGAAGCTCTCTGTATATCAGTACGCTTCTATTGAGGGATCCCTTACAAATTTTTTTTCAACGATCGAAACCATCTATTTTTTAAGTCTATATTCATAGATCATCCTTGAAAAAAATTAGACAAATTAGAAACTGGTTCGATATCTAATTGTCTCCTACAAAATCAATGAACATGGTGCTTCAAGAAAGTACTAAAATTTCAATAATTCAATTGAGTGGTCAAATGATATCGGATTTAAGTGATTTTTTGTAGAGATGATATTTGAATGAGTATCTACAAAAGAGACGGTTTGGATTAGTGAAATACAATACAGAGTGGGCCCTACAATGGTGTCCCTCAACTTATTTGAGGGATCCCTCAATGAAAGCTCTCTGTATATCAGTACCCT
The DNA here is from genome assembly GCF_902201215.1 of Prunus dulcis. Classification (NCBI taxonomy): domain Eukaryota; kingdom Viridiplantae; phylum Streptophyta; class Magnoliopsida; order Rosales; family Rosaceae; genus Prunus; species Prunus dulcis. The sequence goes on from NC_047654.1 coordinate 2,410,998, forward strand.
TCTATTGAGGGACACCCTTTAGGGTCCCCTACGAATTTTTTTTTCAACGATCGAAACCTTCTATTTTTAAGTCTATATTCATAGATCATCCTTGAAAAAAATTAGACAAATTGGAAACTGTTTCGATATCCAATTGTGTCCTACAAAATCAATGAACATGGTGCTTCAAGAAAGTACTAAAATTTCAATAATTCAATTGAGTGGTCAAATGATATCGGATTTAAGTGATTTTTTGTAGAGATGATATTTGAATGAGTATCTACAAAAGAGACGGTTTGGATTAGTGAAATACAATACAGAGTGGGCCCTACAATGGTGTCCCTCAACTTATTTGAGGGATCCCTCAATGAAAGCTCTCTGTATATCAGTACCCTTCTATTGAGGGACACCCTTTAGGGTCCCCTACGAATTTTTTTTTCAACGATCGAAACCATCTATTTTTTAAGTCTATATTCATAGATCATCCTTGAAAAAAATTAGACAAATCGGAAACTGTTTCGATATCCAATTGTGTCCTACAAAATCAATGAACACGGTGCTTCAAGAAAGTACTAAAATTTCAATAATTCAATTGAAGTGGTCAAATGATATCGGATTCAAGTGATTTTTTGTAGAGATGATCTTTGAATGAGTATCTACAAAAGAGACGGTTTGGATTAGTGAAATACAATACAGAGTGGGCTACAATGGTATCCCTCAAATAAGCTAATTTGAGAGATCCCTCAATGGAAGCTCTCTGTATATCAGTACCCTTCTATGGAGGGATCCCTCAAATAATTTTATTTGAGGGACACCCTTTAGGGTCCCCTACGAACTTTTTTTCAACGATCGAAACCATCTATTTTTTAAGTCTATATTCATAGATCATCCTTGAAAAAAATTAGACAAATCGGAAACTGTTTCGATATCCAATTGTGTCATACAAAATCAATGAATATGGTGCTTCAAAAAAGTACTAAAATTTCAATAATTCAATTGAGTGGTCAAATGATATCGGATTCAAGTGATTTTTTGTAGAGATGATCTTTGAATGAGTATCTACAAAAGAGACAGTTTGGATTAATGAAATACAATACAGAATGGGCCCCACAATGGTATCCCTCAAATAAGCTAATTTGAGGAATCCCTCAATGGAAGCTATCTCTCTCTCTCTCTCTCTCTCTCTCTATATATATATATATATATATATTCAAATAATGTTGGTGTCGTATGAATTGACCAAGCATACATATACACTTCTATTTCTTATCAAGTGTGCATTCCTTGTAAACCATTGGAATAATGTGTGAAAATTAACCAAAATAAATACATTAATTATACCAAGTCCTTCCATTCATAAACTTTCTACAGTTCTTTCTTTTCTTTTTGGGTGATTTTATTGGCACCTCAAAATTTGCTCTTTGCACCCCCTATTCTCCTTATACCCCACTGAATTTTAGTAAATTTTAAAATTACACACTACACCTTATTTTTCTTCCTAGATTGCCCTCGTGAACCCCATTCCTTAATTGACCCGTGTAAACCCCACTGAAATCGTTACCTTGTTCAGTGGTAGTCCATCGAATTTTTTTTTTTCAGTGGCTATCCGTCGAATGTATTTACATTTTTCAGTAGTAGTCCACCGAATCTGTTTCAGTTTTTTAATGGTAGTCAACCGAATATGTTTCCATTTTTCAGTGGTAGTCTACTGAATTTGTTTTTTGTTTCCGTGAATTCGTTTTTTATTTCAGTGATCATCTATCGAATTTGTTATCGAGTTTGTACTTAATATTGTTTTTGACTAGGAATATGAGCACCTTAGGTGCATGTCGAAGACATCTACCCTTCGTTAGTGAAATTGGTGAGCTAATCCAAATAATGGTATATTCAAATGGTACATTCAGAGGTCTGGATTAGAGCAACTTATTAGGTGTTCTTATCAGAATGCAGATAAGATTGTTGTATCTACCTTCGTGTTGAGAGATGGCATCCCAAAACGAGCATCTTTTACATGCCTTTTGGTGAGATGACCATCACATTGGATGATGTGTCATCTATTTTAAGGGCGTCACCTTGTTTTTGTTCCTTGAATGGGAGTAAGGTCAAAATAGCTTACATTAAATTTGTGGTCAACAATAAGTTACTGAAAAAATAAATATATTTCAGTTCGTTGCCACTGAATTGCCATATTGTGGTGGATCTCCACTGCATCTGAAGTTAACGGTCGCTCAAACACAACTGAAATAGATGCAATGTTTCAGTAGCATCCCACCGAATTTACCTATCGGGTTCGGTACTGGTGTGCTGAACGCAACCAGCAAACCATCATGAAATCCTAAGCTTGAAAAACGCCAAAAAATAAACTCATACCTCATTCAAAGCCTCTCTAACTTCAATCTCACCATTCTTGAATAAATACAATATATTTTTTCACCAATATAAGCGTATAAACCTCACTAGAGTTGTAGGAACATGATGGTTTGAGAAAAAAAGTCTAACTAGGGTTGCAAGAACATATGTGGGGTATAGTGGGCAAATTTTAATTTTGATTATAAATGTTTTTTGTCCTTAACGGTAGTTATGTATAAAAGTTAAATAAAATATTCATGTTTAAAATTAGTATAAGGTGCACAAAGCAAATAATGGGATGCCAATAAAAACTCCCTTTTTAATATATATATATATATATATAGTTTATGAAGACTTGTTTGTTTGTTGGGTCTGGTCATTTAACCAGTTTCCCAATTTAATATTTATTTAGGTGACATCACTAGTTACCATGATTTTTGTTTTGGAACAGAAAATAATCTACTCCTGCTACATGTCCAAGAAGTTCTTATTCATCAAACAATCCCTGGCTCTGACACATATGCAGGTGGTTTTTTTTTTCTTTTTCGGTTGGTTATTTTGGGTGTAGATGGGATTTTGCAGATCCTTTTCATTCAGAAAGCTTCAACGAAACGTAAGGGAGCTGGCCTTACAGTTTTTGGAGCCCAAAGTTATGATTGAGGTGAATCAAACTCTGACATTGTCTTCATCAACTGGAAGCATCAGATTTTGAAAACGCTTCTAATAAAACCATTTAGCAGCATGAATGCTTCTGTTGAAGCCGTCCCATACGAGCCTGCAGTTGCCTATCCCAAAGAGCTTTTGTGCCTGGCATATATATTTTTCATAATGTTCGCAGTGACTTTTGCACAGGTAGTTGGATGAACATGAACATATAACAAACAAAGCAATTATAAGACTAGGTAGTTTGATGAGGAAACGGGGACAATAGACAGACTTTTAGAGTTAAGGGTAGAACAATACATCCTCTTGTCATATATATTTATCTTACAAATCATTCTTCTACTTACTCATGCAATGCAATTACCGCAACAAAATGCAACATAATAATAGGCCGCAGAAGAATATACTAAAATCACTCGAAAAGAACAACGTAACTCTGAATCCCAATTGGACACAACCCCAGGATCAAATCTCACTTGTTCCCCCTGAAATACATGTATACTTTCTGCACAAACCGAAGAGGAAAAAGACAATCAGATATATACCAAGGATAAATACCATGTAAACAATGACTTCATTCTAACTAGGCCCCAAAATAAAATAAAAAATCATTCAGACTAGTAAAGAAATTCCAATCTTTGAAAAGGCGATATGGTGAAAGTGAGTGATAAATTGTGTTTCTTGTGTCAACTAGATAATTAATAAATAATCTATTTCCATTCACTAAATCTCATCCAAATCATATAAATTATAACTTGCAAGTATCAGTTTAATACAGGAAAGTTATTTGCTTTTCACTCATTATTACCCTCAGGTGATCTCAGCAACCACTTTGTTGTGGCAGAGATCAAGGGAAATAATAAGTAGCAATTTAGCTTAAAGTAATTGTCTGATTCCAAGTTTCCAACTACAGACTAAATTTGGTGGAGGCAAAATATCAGGGCACAAACCACTTTCAAGGAACAATCACTGTGGTCTACAGCTCCATAAACTAAGAGTAGTTTCCAAATCTACAGATTACTTTAGTGCATCTCTTTGTGAGCCACCAAAAGCATTTCCTATACATCTGAAGAAGATAATACTAAAATTTGAAAGTGCATATTGAAAACAAGGCAAACTCTGTATCTCACCTGAAGTACCCAAAAGCTTAGAAGGGTTTCTAAGCAAAACAAGGCAAACCCAGTTAAGTAAAATATCTGCACAAAGAAAAAAAAAAAGCAAAATGATATTAGTAATCTTATAATATTATAACCCAAACATTCAAGCAATTTTGTCATCTGAAATCCAAATCATGATGAATATATCCTTACCAACTAATATACCTTTTGTCCTTTTTCTGGACAAACAAATACACCTTCACTGTTCTGTCTTAAGAGTCTTTCTACACGTAAGTAAGACCCACAAGGGATGTGTCCCACATTAAAAGCACACATATTCTTTTACCAAACTTGTTACAGTACCTTGTCAATGCATAGCACAAATTTATGACTATCCAGCTATGCTAAGCAAACAAAGGTTTAACAACAATCTGATATTCTGAATTCTTTGCATAGCATTGAGAAATTTGAAAATGGAATCTTTTTTAAGTGAGTTAAAGTTCATTGTACGTATCACGCTTGTTTTTATCTTTTCTCCCAGTTTAGATCATCAGAGAAGGTGGCTGCTGTTTCATTTGTTAAGAGTATTTTGGGGAAGAAGACACATTAATTTGGAGTCAAAAGTGAAGACATGCCAAAGATACGAAAGCAGGTTTAAGTTTTGACTTCCACAGAAAACCAGCAGGCACCTTTGTATTTCTTTCTTGACCTACTTCATGATTTAGATCATGCTTGTTCTTTTTTTTTTTTTTTTTTTTCCCTGATTAAATGTAGTCCAAATTCTTCATAAAAGTTTGCTGTTTCGTATCTTGAATTGAATGTATTATAAACAGCTCTACGTATGTATTATGTAACAAGCTTTTAACTAATATTGTCTACTCTGTTCCTTAAACTTTAGAAGTTGTAATAAAAACTAAACATACTAGGGCATGAAAATAAAAGAAACACTATATTTCCAACAACATTCTTCTAAGAACATAATTCATCATAAAATCTGTTACTTATTAATACTCTGCAGAGTTATAAAATCAAATGAACAAAAAATAACAGGAGAAAACACACACACTTCTCAGGGCAACTCAGCCTCTAGCAGGCATTATATAAGTTAACAAGCACACACTTTTGAAGCTGATGAAAGACAGATACAGGCATGTTTACAAACTTACCCCTACCACCACATGGTCTGAGAAGACATCAATTGCCGGAAGAATGCCCCTGTATTTTTTTGTGAAATAAAAACCAAAAAAGTAGGAAACAGCATCAATATAAAGGAAGAAAATATACTGGTTCAGTTAAACAGCATGAAAAGAATTATACTCAATGAAAAACTCTATGTAATTTAGTAAGAAAAAGAAACTTATTAATAACTTAAAGTCCACCAGAAATTGAACTGTTGTAACTTATCTCCAGGCTTGCCATTCCACCAAGGTAAAAATTCAAAAAAATATATTTAGTTAAATATGAAAATGGTTACAAACAAATTTCAAATGACAAACTGCAGAAGTAACTTTCTTCCCTTACTTCAAATCAATCAACATTATGACAACAGGAAATGAAATTTGAAAGAAAGTATACATTAGCAAATGTACCTATGCATAAGTTATTAGTTTTACACTTCCAATTGCTAAACATGTGTTTAATGCAGCAGCTAATGAGCCAAGAAATTTCCTTTTACGGATGGCTTGTCAAAATGTACTTTGACTTGGTGGTAAGTTCCATGCAAAATTTTCATTTGCCAACCATCTTACTATAGAAAATTATACCCAAGAAACAAAGAAACAAACAAAAAAGTAAAGGGAAGAACTTACGTCAATGATCTCCCATTAAAGACAATTGGAGGAGCTATCGCCGCAAAAATGCAAAACCCAATATGGAGCTGCCTCATGAAATTGATTACAAATCAGATCAATAAGCTAAGCAGTAAGAATTCAAAAGGATACAGTATCAGTACATACCATGTAGAACAGGAAAAACCAACCAAACTTAAAGGCACTATCTGTCCTGCAAATTGGAAAAAATACCCCCTCAACAATCAATACAAGCAGTGAAGACAAAGATAATTTTGTGAGACATGCAAATGCTTATTCTTTTATATCTGGTTATTAGCTTGTCTTAGCTATGCCTATGATCCATGATATTTCCGACAAATATTTCTATGTAGTGCCAAAAGTTCTATGCTAACAAGCAGCTTGTGAGCTCCAGATGAACTACAAATCCTATATTTATCTAGAAACTAGAAACAAATCCCTCTTTAAATATTTACCTCATTGCACGATAGAGAGGCCTGTACCACAGAACATATGAAAGAGGGCATCCAAGTAGAGCATAGATCGTTGCAAGCAAAAATATTTTAACACCTGCAGTTTATGAACATCATCAGAAGCTCTAATTAGCATCATAGACAAAGAGCTAATCCTACATATAATCTACAAATAATGAAACATCACTCTGTAAAGCTTACCTCCGCCTCTAATCCAACAAACAATAATAGCAATTGCGTTAAAAGATAGGCAAAGAACTATGCCTGCAAAGACAATATTATTAAGTATTAGACGGGCATATCATCCTGCTATTTACATGCATTACCAAAATAAATTTAAAAACAAAAAATAAGGCATAATATATTGCTATATAACATTACTTTTAGTAGGGTGGGACGGTCCGGATTGGATCGGTATCACCTCAAAACCATGGCCGAACCAATTACAATATAATGGTTTGGTTCGGTTCGGCTTTGACAAAATTCATGAAGGAAACCAAACCAATTTAAGACGGTTTGGTTTGGTTCAGCCGGTTTGGGCCTAAGCCCAATTCTCTTTTCTTTTGCATTTTTTCAACATTGTTAACCGAATTACAACCCCACAAATTCACAACTTGCTCCATACTTCAATCATTTTCTAGAGTACAAAACCATCCTAAAGCTCAACACGCCATAAAACTTTAAATTTCATAACTAATTTTAATTCAAATATCCATATAAAGCTATTGCCTAATTAGAGTATTACACATGTAAAACAAAATATAAATAAATGAATATACACATAAACGGTCTGGTTTGGTATAGGTCGGTTTACAAAAGGTCAAAACCAAACCATATATGGTCCGTTTGGGTTTTTAAACCGTTTGACTTTTTCTTGGTCAAAAATTAACCAAACTGGTAATTACGGTTTGGATTAGCCAGTATCATCAGTTCGGCCGGATTGACGCCCACCCCTAACTATGAGGTCCTTAACAATGAAAACATGCTAGCATAACAAAAAATGAGGGTGTGTCCTGGTACAAAATGGCCCATTTCCCTCTCAACAAGACAAGTCCTAAATTTTACCAGACTATCTGAAATAGTTTTCCACATTCATAATGCCCTAAGTTAATCTCCACTGATTTTTTAAATAACTTTTCCTCGTCTCTACTGAAAATAATTCTAATATACTTTTGTTATATATAATTCCAATGAAAACAAAAGAATATCCTTCTAAAAAGTAAGAATATACATTAATAACCTTATTTATTAATAATAACTTAAAGAATTCATTCAGTTAACAAATTTGGAGCTGTCTCTTCATATATCGTTTTTTTGACCCTAATAAAATATAATTATTTGAAGAAAAGAGTTGCAAATATAAATTTGCATTTTCTATTTACAATTCAACTTTAGATCAGAATTATATAATTAGGTCAAAAAATTTCCAACAAATAAATTATTCTTAGAGCTTTTCCTTTATTTTGATCAAATAAAATGTGATAATCAGTCTTCCAACACAAAAAAAAGTGTGCTATTTGGATCAGAAGGATATGTATTTCTGGGCACGACATGTAGAAACTGAGGGCAGAAAAGACATGTAGAAAAAATTTAATGCTACATCCATTTGATCAATCAGTTTCCATTTTTCCGAATAAAAAACATGTTATTGAGATAAAAATGGAAATAGCAAAGCTTATCCATTCAAAGAACCCAAAAGGCTGGTTATGAACAGCAACCATATGGTCACACCGAAAGAAGGCAACCTTAACACTTGGAAATAATACAAGTAAAACTGCATAGCAACACATTTGAATAATAAACTTCCATTACCTAGCCAGCTTGCAAAAGCCAGATATTGTAGCCTTTGAGCATGTACTGGTATTTCATTAGCTATATCATGGTGAATAATTGGAAAAAATGGAGGCCAATTTCTATCATCAGCGGGGACACCAGCTGATTCACAAAGAAGAAGGAAAAAGTAATTACTCATAATTTAAGAAAAGCCAACAAAAAACCCAAATTTTAATAGTTTAGGCTGCATATTCATAGTGCTTACCCTTTGCAACAGAATCTTCTCTCCGTTTAATATCCTGTAAAAGTTAAATGTAAATACAAACACTATTAAAAACAAAATATAGGAACACATTAAGCAGCACACTTGAGAAATACTAAGGAATGGCACAAATGAGAGATTATTACAGGAAACATTTCAGATATGTGAGCAATTTATAGATTCATAATGTAATAAACTCCAGTTTAAAAGATTAACAATAAAGGCAGACCTATAGATAAGTAATCATTCATAAAATTTATACAATTAACCTTTTCTCTCCTCTTGAGATCTGCTTCCCAAGTTGCAAGCTCTTTTGCCTTTTGCTTAGAATCCTGTAGATATCATACCGAACAATACGTAACCAAGCTAAATAAGTAGAGAAAATAGTATAGGAAAAAGAAACTACATTACATTCATTGTATCCAATGGTATATCGACTGTTGCATCATGCTTCTGCCCAAAACCCAGAGGTTCAGATGCCAATGGTGGAACACGTGACTTTGACTTGGGAGCACCAGCACCATTCTGCAAAGTTCTCAAATTATGGCACATTTAGAACATTACTATAAGGAAAAGAAAAATACATATCAACTAAGCTTTTTACTAGTCTTGATAAGCATGCCTTAACCATGAAGCCGTATGGCTTAAAATCCGAAAGTGATTTTGTATGGTATCCTAGAAAATGCAAATTGCACCACGCACATGTAGTGGCAACATGACTTTAACGTCGCTTATTTGCATCTAAAAGCAGCCTGACAATCAAATAGCTTATGCACAAAGACATGGAATAGAATTTATAACTTCTAAAATGCCCATGTACAAAGAACTGAGACCTCATAAAGATGCGAGGGAAGCACAAAGCACTGCATTAGCAACCCTCACTATTCCAAATTAACCTTTTGGAAGCAAGTTAAACAACTCCAATTCACCATTAATACATCATGTTGCATCACTGAAATGGTCAACCATCATGGTTTCATAATGTTTAGCAGAGGTTCAAAATCGAATGACATAAAAAAAAAATCAAGATAGCTTGAACTTTATACACATTAATGAGAAACGTTCTTTAAACTCTCAGAATATGTACAAATCTATGATTCTTGAAGACTATCATGTCGATATTAAGGTGGGGAGGTTGGCGGTACAAATCATAACTAGGTTATTAAATAAATACATTATGGGAAAAATGCAAAAGATTAAATACACTAAAACAGTAGAATGAGAAGGCCAGAACAATGTAAAAGGACAACATTTCGTAAAAGGGGGAAGGGGGCTCAGTGATAAACAATTTTCAAAAAAATAGAAAAAAACAAGAGTATGAAATAAAAAATACTCTTTAACTGAAAATTAATTAACTTACTGCCTGAAAGTGTTAGAAAGCTTCAAAACCAAACATCAATCGCTAAGCTGTACATTATACCCCTCTTCCAAATTGACCAGGACATTGTATAATTTTTAATTTTAATGAATATGTTGAGAAATGTATCCCAAATTCACCACCTTCTTTTTTTCCGCAAAGCTGACTTTGAAGTGAATGAGGTATAACTTTTCAACTTCTGATTAAATTTTCAATGTTTATTCAAATTAACAGAAGTAAAAACCTAACTTATTTAAGATTTCTTAAGCATTTTAACTCGAAAAAATGTCATCTTTCAAAGCTGATTTTCAACATATTAAATCTGCTCTAAGCTAAGGACTCTTGCATAGTGAGCATTGGCTCTGTTTCTACTGTCATTAAGAGATTAAGACTGCAAATCCACATGTTATTTCAAATTCTTAACTCAATTTTATAGGTTACATATAATTGTTTCCAAATTTTTTATTAAAAAAAACATTCACTTTAGTGTCGGAATATTGAAAACCTAGGGTTCCGATCCAGATCCCAAAAAACCAACATTCAGGAATTCAAATTACAACTGAAATAGAGGGCAGATCTAAACAGGAAGAAGAAGAAGAAGAAAACAGTTAAAAATGGAGAAAGAGAAAGGGTGTTGGCTGTAATTACCGAAAAGGGATTGACCTCGACCACTTCTTCGTCAAATGGGTTGGGGTCGTGGTGCCGATTCATCGTTAGATCCCCAAATTTTGCAGAAAATTTAGAGAGAGAGAGAGAGAGAGAGAGAGAAAGCGGGTGTGGCAGTGTCTCTGTTGGGCAATGTGTCACACTACACTCCCACCGACTTTATTATCTGCGAGACAGGCTTATTTGCTACGCCTACGCGGGATAACAATTGGAATGAAGTTCGGTTTGCAGTATCCACCCAAGATTTTGAATTTTACTTTTGCTGCCATCTCCAATACTAAAATTTTATCCCTCCCAAAATACAACTATTCATATATACCCCGAACTCAAACAGTTTTTTCTCTCAAGAATGATTCACCTCATCATGATTTTCTTTTATGAATATTTTAACCAAAACAATTTCAAAATTTGAAAACGAAAGAAGAAGATAGAAGATAAAATTAAGGCCCAGTTTGGGATTGCTATCACTTTTTTAAAAAGTTGCTTCTGCTGTACTTTGAAAATAATTTGTTATAAAGTAAAGCAGATGTTTGGTAAATAGTATTTTTAAAGTGCTGTTAGTACAAAAATCAGTGTCAAAACTGTTTGGTAAATTTTAATATAAAATTGTTGTAACTGTGAATAATGACTAAAATAGACATGATGTTAAAAGTGTTATGTACTAATCATATGGTGGTAGTGGTAGTGATGGAGTGGAGGTAGTGGTGGTGATGAAGGTGGAGTTGGTGATTGTGATAGTGGTGGTGGTGGTGGTGGGGATGACGATTGTGGAGGTGGTGGTTGTGGTGTTGGTTGTGGAGGTGGTAGTGGATGTGGAGGTCTTGGAGGAGGAGGTGGAGGTGGTGGAGGTGGAGGTGGAGGTGGAGGTGGTGAAGGTGGTGGAGGAGTATGAGGAGGAGAAGGATGTGGTGGTGGTGGTGGTGGTGGTGGCGGTGGCGGTGGTTGTAGAGGTAGTGAATGTGGTGGTGCAAGTGGTGAAGTTGGATGTGGAAGTGGAGGTGGTGTCATTTTTTAAAAATGAATGATGGTATTTTGGGAATTAAAAAAATTCTTTAAAAGTTCATCTCTGCTTCTTTTGAAAGCAGTTTTGAAAATCAACTCAAAGCCTGCTTTTAAAAGCTGCTGTCAAAGGGCCACTGCTTTTAAAATAATCGGGATATTTTATTTTTACCGAACACCTTAAATTGCTTAACTTTAAAGTAAAGCAGGTTTTTGACAACCAAAAAAAAAAAAAGCAATCTCAAACGGGGCCTAAGACTTAGGGCTCATTTGTGACTGCTTCTTTAGGAAGCACTTGTACTTATAAGCGCTTTTATTATAAAAACGTTGAAATTTTCATAACAAATCAAAGTGCTTCTTGGAAAAACACTTGGGAGTGCTTCTTGGAAAAGCACTTGGGAGTGCTTCCTGAAGAAGCACATGGCAGGTGCTTCTCCAGAAAACATTTTTATAGCCCAAAAGCGCTTCTAAACTTTTCTGTCAACCGTTGTTAGAAGCGCTTTTGGTTGTCATAAAATGCTTTTAACTGTTCCAGAAGCACTCCTAAACAGGCCCTTAGTTATTGATATGCCTCATGTGCCTTGTTTTTGTGTCCTACGTTTCCCTTTTTCGTTATTTCCTCACATAAATTGTTATCTTTGCTTATGTAGTAGCCACATAGTAGAAAAACGTGGGTATATTTGTCAGCTACAACATTTCATGCACTTTGGTTATATATCCGCAAAACTTGACCATATTTCCCTAATTTTGCCCTAAGTCACTAATTCAATGCCCTGGGAATTGAAGGTTGGCATCAATTGATGACGAGGGGAGCAAATTTGGGTCTTCATTGCTGCTATTGAAGTTACGCATGTTTAATTGGTTCATATTGAAGGCATGCTAGTTCATCGAAGAATAGATGGAGATTGGAAAAGGAAGGAATCAGTGTCATTGTGGAAAGTTAGCAAGAATTCAGACTTCATGGACTAATTCTAACCCAGGAATGAGATTTAGTATGTCCAAAGTCGAAGGTAGGAAGGAGCCTAAATACGATGCTTCATGCTTGGTTATTTGACAGCAAGAAATGATAAATCTTGTGTGGGTTGATGCAGGGAAGAGGGTAGAAAGGATGTGGTTTTTGGGAGTGCTTTGCTCCTAAAATCTGTGAATGTTCGAAAATGGTGATACTTGGGTTGCTTTGAAAGATTGATAGATTGGAAAAGAAAAATGCAAAAAATCGAGAAAAATCAAGAAAAATGTGTGGTTGTGTTGTTTTTCTTGTTTATGTTTGTTGTGATGAAGCATGTTTGAATTATGAAATCTGTTTTAGAAGGTTTGTTTAGTGAAGTTTGTCATATAACTTCTCTGCCTTGTAATTCAGTGTTGATGATGTTATGAAATGGTGCAAATTGGTGTAATTTCTCTGCCAGCATTTGCTGAACCAAAATAGGCAAAACAAAGATTACACTTATCCATTAAGAACACAAATTAAGTTCCAAAACAAACTAAACATGTGTACAAACCATTAATTTTCAAAACAAAGTGTGTATATTAAGTTCCAAGACAACATAAACCATATGTTCCAAAATACAATTTGCAAGTTCCAAAACATATTGCAATTGCAAAAACATGGATTCCATATTGCAAGTTCAAAAACACAAATTGCATCTTCAATCTTCATTAAGATATCTTCTAACTTCAAGGGTCATACTGCTAGTAATGTCTGGGATGCTGCCCAAAAACCTATATTGTTACTCATAATAGTTCTCGTTTGTTTTAACTTTGAAGACAATCCGTGACCACATGTCAGAATGGTGAGCCCATGAATGTGTCCCATGAGAAATTACATGTTATGTGGCAGCAAATTGATAGTATGCACCCAAATGAACTTACCAATCCAAGTGATGCGGCTCGATGCCGGAAAGAAATTGAAGTCGATCCAGCCTTGGTGTTCTTCATAAAGTCAACTATTTGCCTATGCCTCTCATAGTCATCATTCCTAGACTTGTTCCTCAAGGCTCCTTAAGAAGTAGTTAGTTGCAATTTTGCACTCAAAGTCGCAAAAAACAGCATGAAAACTATGTCGGCTTTGACAAGACTGAAAACCTTCTAGGCAAGAAACCTAGTTCTCTCTCCCAATGGTTTATCAAGTCCCCCAAAATCCAGTACTCGACAATGCACTGTTTCGATCAATGCATTATCAGGATATGGCAAAAGTTCAAGGCTTTTGGGCAAATGGGTCTTCGGGATTTCGTGGTTCGCATCACTACCAAGCCGGGAATTAGGCTCAAAAGCCCAATACTTGTCCCGCAGGCAATAGTTGAGGGATTTGGGGAGATTTGCTACAAAGACATGGGTGGAAATTTGGGGAGAGTGAAGGGCATTTTGGTAAATCAAGGATGATGGGGAAGGAGAAGAAAGAGGATTGGAAAGGAAGAAGAGAGAAAGAGTGAGCACGCATAAGAGAGTGAAGGCTAAGAAGAGAGTGGGAACAAAGCACAGTTAAATTTTTTATTATTATTCTAATTAATTAATTAAATATATTTACATTATTTAGTCCACATGGAAACATATGGGTGAGTCTACGTAGCAACACTCAGTGACGGACTAGAGACGCACACAACATGCTCGACAAAATGCCTAAACCAAACTGGGCGCGGCGCGTTTTTTTTTTTTTTTAACACAGTCTGGCCAAAACGACATCGTTTTGGACCAAGGTTTAAAAAAGTTTTAAAAAAAAAAAAAAAACTGGCCAAAATAACGTCATTTTGGACCAAGGTTTTTTTTTAAAAAAAAAAACGGAAGCTGCTGGGCCATTTCTCTTGGGCTTTCCAATTTCTATAATTCCTTACTTAATTGGGTTTTAAGTGGGAGTTATCTTTATTCAATTGGGTTTTGGGAATTCCTTATTTAAGTGGGATTGGAATTCTCTTTATAAAGGACCAATTTAACATTACTCAATTTCATCAAAGTGTGTTTGCATCACAAGAATCCTATGTTTTTTTTTTCCTTCTTGAGTACGCCAATCCAAAGTAAGTCGAATGCATTTTTATTTCTTGAGAAAACGCCAATTTTGTTTTTTGTTTTTTGTTTTTTATTTTTTATTTTTTAATAAATTTATTTTTTCTTATTTAGCTCTCTCTGTATTAGTAAGATCAGTATGATATGAAACCTTGTCGGCAACAATTGTAGGTTAATTGTAATGTTATTTTTTTTAAATTTATTATGAATAACATTAGTGTTGTTTAAATTATACGGATGTTTAGTTGTCTTTTTTGTTTTTTTTTTTTTTTGAGCTCTTAGCTTTTGGAATTTGCACCTCTGCCGAAAAATTCATGGATCTGCCGCTAGCAACACTAATTGCTACGTTATTATTTAAAGGAGAACATGATGGTCAAGCTATTAGAGGTATGAAAGTGATACAAAAATAAACGTTATGCATGCAGCTGAGACAAAAAAAAAACTTGATGTATTGAAAGCTGAAATTCAGTAAACTTCAACGTAGTAAAATGAAAATTACTAATTCTTATTTTCTCCTTGGAATACCTCACAACCATGAATCTACTACTCCTAATTTTTTTTTATAGAGAAATTCTACTACTCCTAAAATTATTTTGGTTTAATTACTGGTTTTCCCTAAGCTCGAATATCGGTCTTAATTTACCGTTTTGATTTATTTATTATTCTTTATTTTTTAATTACAATATTATCCACGTACGCAACGACATATCTTTATTGCATGTTGTGTGTTACATAATTTTATTAGAATGGAGGCATTTCATGATAGGATGTTTGAAGAGTTTCAAGTACAAGACATGATTGTTGATGGTGAAATTATGGCAATGCCAAATATAGATATGTCTTCAAGAAACATTGCACAGATTGCGATCACTAGAGATAAGATTGCAGCAGATTTGTGGCGTGATTTTACCTAAGGCTCTTAATTATATTATTTTTGTTTTTGTAATACTTTGTCCAGAGATTTGTATGACTATGAATACCCTTTTTAGCTAGTCTTTAAGATGATAATTTGGAGGAACACATAGATCATGGAATTGTGTTTTGGTTACTTGTTAATATTTTTTCTTATCAAATTTTATCTAGTTGAGTTTAGGAAAATATGTTTGGTTCATTAATGCATAATATAAAATGAGTTTTTAAATATATATATATATAATATATATAAATTCCTGAAAATATTATGTCAAAAACATAATTTAAAATTGTCAAGCCCAAGGCATACTCACTGTTTTTATCATTTTCACGGATTATTGCTAGACGTGTTTTCATTGTTTTTGTTTTTCAAAACTGTTTTTAAAACTAACTACCAAATTCTTGAATTTCCAAAATGCATTTCCATTTTCTCATTTTTGTTTTCTAAAAATGTCCTGCGAAAATGATTTCCAAAAATATAACCAGACGAGGCCAAAAATAAATGTTAAGTTCCACTTATCCTATTGGATACGCTTCTGTTCTTCGAACTGAAATTGCAGCAATACATTTGTATTACAAATGTTTTATTACGAAAACAGATTTTAAGGTTTTAATTGAAATCTAAAACAATGATATTATTGTTAAGAGGTAAAGGATATCTAAAGGCTTCTTTTTCAACGGTAGAATTTTTCCTTGCGTCTGTTTTTTCAAGGGCACCCTTTTTTAATTTTCCATATACTGTGGCACTTATTTTGAGTCTACTTTGTTTAATAAATAATAATTGAAAAAAAACAAAAAGGGTACACTTGCTTTTGATTTTTTTTTAATGTAAATCATAACTTTGGCTTCATGTGTGAGCGAGCTCCCTTCATTATCGCTGTGAAGGAAACATGAATATGCTAAAATAACTCCCAACTTTGAAGGAGACACAAATAAGCTAATATAACCCAAAATATCATCTCCCTCCAAATTGAACAAAGTACAGCGTGCTCATTCAACCCGTCATCCAATGAAAGCCAAATTTCAAAACTTTTAGCCAAGGAACATTAACTATCTGCCTCGACAGGCCTTTTGCCTTTCCGCGACCTATTCCGCTTCTTACGACTCCTCAAAGTAGCATCTCCATCCTTCCTTTCCTGCATGAAACAGAATATCAAAAGACACACAAAGCAAGAGAAAGTGATCATGTCTAATCTCTTCTCCAAAAGATCAGAAAATGTTTCTAATCCATGCTTCAATTGAAATTGAATTCCCAGGTGATTCTACATTGTTCTTTAGAGCTTTGTAAACTAATGTGAGATATCAATCAGTTTCATCATGGGCCACAAGTACCAATAGTTATAGGCATGCAATTTTTTATAAGGGATAGTGAGACATCGAAATATTGCCTCAACTAATGACTAGCCAGTAGTGGGGCATGCTATAAACAATATTTGCAAGCTCACCTGTACTGAATGAAGATCTGGGTTTTTCAAAGTCTTTTTCTTCTTACACGAAAGGGGGTTTGGACCCTGCAAGGTGGAAGAAAAAGGGTAAAGTCATAAACATTGAAACAGCATCTTAAGGAACCATTTTCTAACAGTATTAGCATATGCATCGACAACGTATTAATCCCAATCAATTTCTATTTAATTTCACCCAAAATTTGAAAAAAATAACATATGTCAACACACTGAACATCAGCTAAATGATTACATTCTCAGAAACATCTGGCTTGCAAATGCATTTGATTTCAACATTGTCCATTACAAAAGAGCTATCAAAATAAATTTGAATACAGAATCAATAAATGAATAACTAATCACTGAATAAGGAAACTACAGGCTGTACGATTAAACAGTTCTTATTTTATCTTAGTTCTTTAACACTACTCACTTTTATAGCATTCATTAGAGTCTAGTCCCCCATCCAATAAAAATATATATGCAAAGAAAGTGAGGAAGATAGAATTGGGTGAACATTGTAGACTTGCATAGTAATCAGCAAAATTGGCTTCTAACTACAATCATACATTATTATCTTCCTTCAAGTATCAGGTGCATGAATAAGATTGCATTAAAATTTTAAGTAGATCCAGCGAAGCATCTTCCTAGTGAAAAATAATTTTTTCATGCGATTACTTGCATAATATGATATCTTGATATAAATATCTCAGTTTGCCTTGTTTAACTACATAAGACAGGGGCATTACGTAGTTAAACAAGCCAAGACTGGGATACATATCTTGGTAAGCAAAATGGGGAATAGAGTTGAAACATATACTGCGTCATAAAGAATGGTGTAATAGAAATAAATCATATTAATGTCAATCCATGATGCACCTATACCAAGCCTATCCGTGTATACTAAAAATTCTAAGAGTTTTCATAATCCATATAAACACAACAGATGTCCTTCCAACATTCTACTTCAAATTATGTGCAGTCCATATCAAAAAAGTTAGATGGGGTGAACTCTTAACACCTTACATAAGATTAAGAATAAGAAGACAAGTAGAAGGAGAGAAAAAAAAAGTATGTAATAAATATACAGGAAAATGAAAGAAATTGGTAATACCTTTGCCTTCTTTCTCTTAAACTGAACTTTATCCTTCACACCCAATCCTTTCCTAGCAGTATGCTTCTTTGCTACAGCCTGCACTTCCAAGTTCTGATCTCCAAAACCATCTTCATCAGAGCGATCCTTTTCTTGATGAGTAGTCGACATATTTTTTGTCCCCTTTGTCAACATCTCATATTCCAAGTCAGTCATATGCAAGCGTTGTTCTTCAGAAGTTTTGACAAACTGCCGTTGAACGGCAGATGGGGACTCAAGAAAAAGAGCGGTTCTCAGAGCATATATAGCTGGGACACCTGGTATCTGCAAGTGAAAAAATGTCTCCATGGATACATGCTTAAGGACATACAATATGACAAATGTAATGCACATCAAACCAGATTGCTTAACAAAGGCAAAGATGCCATTTATGTGGGTAAATGTGAGAGCAACAACTGATATACAGTGGAAAAAGTAACACCAACAATGACAACTGCCAAAATAATAGTAAGAAATAAAGTGAGTCAATAACCTTGAGAATTTTCTCACGAAGATCGGCATGCTGAGTAGCAACAAGGAAGTGCTCGGGATTATTCTGACCAATAATATCCATGATGCAATCATCAGCACTCACGGCTCTCTCATGATCGCACCTGAGAAATAAACATAGTTCCATGTAAGAAACAGTGAAATAATCTCCAAAGAAAGAAAAAGAGAGGCATACCTTGCAATAATGAGGCTCTCTGCAGCTTCAAGAGCCTGAGAATGGGAAGGAACATGTCTTAGATCTTGCTTTTTCAACTCACTGATGGCGCATTTGGTGGTGAAAAGCATGACAGGGGCACCCAGGATATTAGCGAGGGCCTTGTCAGCAGGCGTAATGCGATTGACAACGAGGTGATGCACAAAATTCACATCACATAGCACCTTGTACGGCTGTCTCAACCCATAGCATGCTGTGTAGAACCGCACTATCTTCCTGTGCCTCCTCTGCTTTTTCACTTTCATAATTCTACCCTACTGCAGCAGAGATAATCCTTTCAGTCTTAAACTTTATAAACAAAACAGATAAAAGAAAAAGCAAATGATGCATATGCTGCATTCTCACAAAAGTAAAACCAATCAACTGAAAGAAACAGTCTCACAAAGCTATATATAATCCAATTTAATTAAGTATAGGTAAATAATACAATTTCCTCCCAAACGGATTCCAAACTAATACAATTTCCTATATATAATCCAATTTAATTAAGTATAGGTAAATAATACAATTTCCTCCCAAACGGATTCCAAACTAAATACATTTGTCTACAACATGTCAAGAATGAATGTACAGTAAAGACAATGTTTGATATGCAGTACCAGTGGTGGATCCAGGAATTTTTAGTGTTAGGGGCGAAATGTGGGAGTGCAAAGCATTTAGTTTGAAGAGAAAGATCTTAAATATTAATTAACAAAACGTTGATTCATAGTGGAGCACAAAAAGGTCCATACCATACTCCAAACTCAAACTTGAAATGATTAATGAACATCAAATCCAAAATTGAAATAGAAAACCAAAAAGAACATAAGTAAAACTCAAAATTGAAACAATCAATCCACTAATCACACATGAACACCAAATCAGACTGGTCCATTTATAATAATGAAAAGAACAGAAATTTTGTTCCTTGGAACAATGAACTGTAGAAATTAGAAGGCCCAAAGAAGAACGAAGAAATGAATTGCAGAAAGATCACTAAAGAGAGCAAAGGGACTGACCTTTAAACAGCAAAGAGACAACGATTATTATTAGAGGACGTATTTTCTGCGGTTGCTGCTGTCAAAGTTTCTTCAGTTAGTTTTACCAATTCGGTCGTATGTATTTGTACAAGACAAAGTGGAGAGAGAGAGAGAGAGAGAGAGAGAGAGAGAGAGAGAGAGTATTTGTACAAGACAAAGTGGAGAGAGAGAGAGAGAGAGAGAGTTCCGTCGGATTGGGTGAAGGTTGGGTAGGATTAGGGGGTTGGGGATTTACGGTTTGAAGGTTGAATTGAGTGTTAAAACTCATTTGGGGCAGGGAGTTATCGGGCAGCAGTGGAACGACTTCGTGACGTCGGGGAAGTTTTAAAAAAGTCGGTAATTTATAAACCCTAAACCCTAGACCACTTGCTCCTTTGTGGATTGCATCTGTGCATTTCAGTAATTAATGGAATAATTACTTCACTAATAATATATTACCATCCACTAGAGGCAGGTAACAAATTGTGCAATCTTCACAACAAAAATATATAAGACTTTGCAAATAAAATTACCAAAGTTAAATAAGGAATTCCGACTTTGTGTGTCGTATTGGCAGAGACGACGGCGGCAGCGGCAGCGGCAGCAGTCAACGACGGAAGGTGGAGCGAAGATGAAGAAAAACTTTGGAGTTGCAGAGGCGGCGCGGCAGGAAGAAGCTGATGCGTGCGAAGGTGAAAAATCAAGTCTCACTTGGGCCCTTAAGCCCACAACAACAAACCCAATCCCCAAAACAAAGATAATACCAGTTCAGCCCATACCGAAAATAAATAAAACCCCTTTTGACATTTTAGGCCTTATCCAGCAAATGTAACATATTTGACTAATGTGAGGTTATCTAGTGAGAACGCTTATGTGCGAACCTTATATGAGAATTAAATTCAGCCATCCAAATTATCTGAATGGCTAAAGAGAAAAAGCAAGCTTATAGTAAAAACGGGTAGGCTGCAGTTCCCCTTAGCCTAAGTGTCAAGTCACGCCTGTTTCGAAAAAACGCGCATTTCCTCTTCATGACAGTGGCGCCGTACTTCACCAGTCGCGCCTTTCTTGTCAATAAATTTATGAATTTATGAATCAACCCTAAACACCCAAAATACCTACCAGACATAAATTTGTGTGTTTCTCTTGTCACAGAAACTACCTTGTGTACTCTGTCTCTTTAACTTCCTCCATCATCTAATATTTCTCATTTGAACGTCTGAGAAGGTACGTTTCTCTCAAATTCCCTCTCTTTCATTCATTTTAAAGTTTGCATGTTATATTGCATTCACTTAGTGTCAGTTTGGCATTGCTTATTTGGGATCATAAGTGATTTTAAAAAAAATTTGGGAAGCCCAGCCCTTTTGGTAAACTATGAGAAAATCACTTATTGTTAAAAATTGTTGTGAGAGAAAGCTATAAGGCAAAGCAACTAATGAGGTGCTTTCATTTTCTGATTATGCCGAAATCAGTTTTAAAGAGGCGCTAGGTTTAATGATTATGTGAAAATCATTTTCTGATTACGTGGGAATTAGTATCAACAACACTCTTAACAAAAAGTTTATCAAAAGCCAACTTGCTTTCTCTCACAGCAAATCCGACAGCGAGTATTTTCACAGCATAGCAATGCCAAACTGGCAATTTAAAAAAAGACACAAACTCCTCTATAATATAAGGCCAGATCCCAAAGCTACACTCTCATCTTCTCTTCACAAACCCTAAATATACGGTATGCAAATAGTGGCTTGTGAGTCGTCAATTGTGGTATGTAATGTGAGAAGTCGCCATCAGGAAGACAACCTATTGATTTCCCCATTCAAACTTCTGAATTTTATGCAAGAATTTGGGCAGGGCTCCTTAAGGAAGGTAAAGACTGTGAGTCTCTCTGTTTTACAATAAGTAATGATAGCTAGAATTAGTTGTTAATCACCAAGCTTCAAAGTAGAGTGGAGAGGGGCAAAATAGCAGGATATGGTGTGTGAAGTTGATGAGTTTTTTTTTTTTTTTTTTGGTTGGGTGTGTATTTAGGGGTAGTTTAGGAAGATAGTTGGGTTTTCTTACAAATTGTAAAAATTTGAAGTAGAAGTTCAGGTGAACTTAGAATATGGGGTGAACAAAGAAAAGTGCAGGGATTAAATAGAAAAACTCTTTCTTTATCTTTTTTTCGAAACGACCAAAAAACCTTTATGTATATACATTTATGTAATGCATTTTTTTTCCCTTTGCCGAAATGTTTTGTCAAATGGAAAGGGGGTTTTATTTTGTGATTTTTCTTCGGTCCTTGCATGTACAAAGCCTTGGTAACTAGGATGGGCATCAATCCAATCGAACCGATGAAACCGGCCGAACTAAACCCTAATTATCGTTTTGATTTGATTTTGACCAAGAAAAAATCAAACTGGACCATATATGGTTTGGTTTGGTTTTGAGCTTTTGTAAACTTGTTTAAATCAAACCAGACCGTTTATGTGTATATTTATTATTTATATTATATTTTACATGTATAATACTCCAATTAGGTAATAACTACATATGAATATTTGAATTGAGCTATATTAGTAATTGAAATTTGAAGTTTTATGGCATGTTGAGCTTTAGGATGGTTTTGTACTCTAGAAAATGATTTAAGCATGGAGCAAGTTGTGAATGTGTTGATTGTAATTAGGCTAACAATATTGAAAAAATGCAAAAGGAAGGAGAATTTGGCTTAGGCCCAAATTGGCGAACCAAACTGAACAAAATTGTCTTAAATTGGTTTGGTTTTCTTCATGACTTTTGCCAAAACTGAACCACACGAAATCGTTATATTGTAATTGGTTCGGTTATAATTTTGAGATAAAATTGATCCAATCTAGACTGTACCGACCCTTATTGGTAACCGTTAGATTAAATTTTAATTGATCCAATGGTTCTGATTTCAAGACATCTTAATTGAGTAACCAATTTAATACAACAAAACAATTCGACATGTAGTAATGTACTAGCTTAAGCATACAAAGTGACATGTATTCCGGTACAAGCAGAGAAAGCATTACAAAAACTAGTACATATAAAGCTACTTACAAGAGAAAAAATTGGTCATGTGAGGGAAGCGCACAAATTGAACAGTCCATCAAGCTAGTAGGAGGATAAGAGAGAATGAAAACAAAAGCTACAACAAGATAAAGGGAGGGAGTCCAGGATTAAAGCAAATCTAGACACAGCAGAACTAATAAAAAAAGACTAGAGAGATGGTGTTTGCAGTTGGATATTGCAACATAAGAAATCACGAGTTTTTTTAGATTTGCCATGTTTCAGTAGGTGTGTTGTTGTCCAGGGAAGAAATATTGTCCAAGTAGATTGAAGAGGAGGGTGAAAAAGCAATATGGTAAGTCGAAATTGTTTGAAATGACTATTGTATGATTTTTTGTGTTATGGTTGAGCAAACTTATATATATGAAGGCTAAGAAATGATGCCGGTTGTTTCCCTCATTTCTGCCTAGGTGCCCAATGGAATGAACTTTTGGTCATTTTTTTAGATTGCGTAGGCGTGCTACCACTAAGCCATTGATTGGCTTGAATGGAAAAGTTGGATTGTTGTGTTCGTGCTTCTGACTTCTAACCAACCGATTGATCGGCTGAGCAAGGAACCTCTTCTTGGCCTAGGTTCTTTCACTTCCTCGGAGTCAAGGATGGTTAGGCTTCGTATGGGTATTTTAAGGATTTCTTTTGGGATTTAGTGATAATGATGCGCATTTAATAAATAGGTGATTAAACAAAATAACAAGAAAGTAAATGTAAAAATAAGATCAAAGCAACAACAAACGTAAAATTAAGTAAGGACGAAACAAGAATGGTATGAACTATAAGGCGATAAAATAATACAATTTGAAATTAAATTAAACTTAAAGAAAATCCCATAACAATTAAAAGTAAATCAATAAACTTAAATCTAAAGACAACGTAATGATAAATGCAAAAATTAAAATTACACTAACAAAAGAGAAGAACTGATATGAATATGGGTGATGTGTGTGTACAGATGTATTAGGGTAAAACATTAAGTTGAATAAACTTTTTTGTCTTTTTACACAATAATAAAATTTAAGAGATTAATGATTTAAATATTATGGTAAAGAAAGTGGGGTTTAAATAGAAAAATTAAAAGAAAGAAAAAAGGTTGTTTTTGGTCGTGTATGCATAAGGTCAAAACCCTAGATTAAACCCCTTAGGCCGTTTCCCTCTGAAAAACCCGTCGCCCTGTGTTCGCTTCGCTTCCGCAGTTATCAGGTGCGCTCAGTTCGTTCGGCTTCAATAATGGGTCGCAAACTCAAAGACCTCTCCAATCTCAGCGAACCAGAAGCTCAGGAAACCCAAAACCTTCGCGAAACCAAACCTGAGAGGAAGAAGAAGAAGCAGAAAAACAAAGACCAAGAAGAACAAGGCCAACTAACCCAACTCAGTCCCAAGAGAAAGCTGGAAGAAATTGCCCCTCAAGAAGATAACTCAGATTCTAATAAGAAGAAGAACAAGAAGCACAAGAAATCCAAAGATAAGGAGCAAGAAACAGAAAACAATGTGAAGGAGCCACAGAGAAATGGGGATGCCGGCGAAAGTGAATCTAGAGAACAGGTTGTTGTGGTTACTGGGAAAGATGCGAATGAAGCCAAATACAAGTCATTGAATTCCTTTGCGGAAGCGAAGCTTCCGAGTGAGGTTTTGCGGTGCTGTGAGAATTTCAAGAGTCCTTCTCCGATTCAATCCCGGGCATGGCCATTCTTATTGGACGGCCGCGATTTTATTGGGATTGCGAAAACGGGGTCAGGTGCGTATTGTGGTTTGGATTTTGGAAGTTGAAATTTGGGTTGTGTTGTGAGCTGTTTTGTCTGGTCGAGCTAATTCTGTGTTTTTTGTGTGCAGGTAAGACTTTGGCATTTGGGGTACCAGCTATTATGCACGTTTTAAATAAGAGGAAGGGTAAGTTTTCGAAGGGCCGAACTCCTCTTTGCCTTGCACTTGCACCTACAAGGGAGTTAGCTCAACAAGTACGTGCATATTAACCCAAGATGCATTTATGTGAACTAGTGTTTGGTTCTCATTTTTATTTTCAGTATGGATCATAGAATTAAAATTATATGCTATGCGGTGAGTTGTGTCTCTGAGGTGGCGTTGAGTATTTCAGTGATTCAATTCACCTCTTGTAGCATAGGGTTCCAAGATTTCGTTGTTTCCAGAAGGTTTAAATTCTCTAAGACCCTAAATCCTTGAAAATTGAGTAAAGCCAGTCGGCATTTATAATCATGTGCCATAGATATATGGTGATGGGCTGTGATGCTCAGGTTTCTTATGTAATGTTGATGGGATGTTTTGCAGTTATACTTGACCTAAAGGAAATCTAGAAAATAAGAAGGTTGGAAATCAGAGATATCATTATGCGGTAAATTCAATTAAAAAGATTGTATAGTATGTGACAATACATGATCCAGACAATCTTCTCAAAAATTTTACTCTTATCCGAGAAAATGAAATGGGGTATCACTCACATACGTAGTGAGTAGAGATGGTCATATATGCCACTATAATAATACATAGATCAATTTTGAACAGAGATACTGCAAATAGCACATTTACTTACCAGAAAACTGAGAGAAGATGATAACCTTCTTTTACATTGTTGCTTATTAATGACCAATAAGAATGTTAGTGCTACTCTTATGTTCACATTGATAGGTCAAACCTGGAAAGAAAAAAATGGGAGCTTGTAGTAGTGGCATAAACAAGTCTAAGGGCTTAAAAATGTAGTCTTGTGCAAATTAATTTGGAAGTGACAGTTCACTTAAACAGGGAAGCATATGATCCATGGACATTGACACAAATGTTTTCTCCCATGACAGACATGAGGTGTATTTATTGATTTACATGGACTTCTATCTAGTTTATTGGAAAAAAAAAAAAAAAAAACCATATATTTGCACAAATAATGAGCTTGGTATTCATGCCTACATTTCTTTACAAAAATGTAGAAGTCAATTATAGTTATGCACTATTTTGTCAATGATGGTGAGTTACTTTTAGCTCTTGGGGTTAGCCCAAGTGGTGAGGGTGTGTGGGGAACGGGTTTGGATTAGGATAGGTCAAGGGTTCCGTTGCTCCCAATGTAAAAAAAAGAAGGGGAATTGTTTTTAAGCATACAAAGGATTCTTAATATGGGTGGTGTGTCTATGAATAATAGAGTGAAAACAATTTGTGGATTTTGCTACTAGGTTGGAACTTGGTCATACTGGTTTTCTTGTTGTTCTTGCACATATTCCTTTTTTAGCTGCTGCTTTGTCATGTGTTTTGTTAATTGTATTAATTAAAGGTTAGTTCTTGAAAAGGGGGACTGACCATTTGTTTTATCTCTGGTTGCAGATTTCGGATGTTCTGTTTGAGGCTGGGAAACCTTGTGGTGTGATATCAGTTTGTTTGTATGGCGGAGCATCTAAAGGACCTCAAATATCTGCTCTGAAGTCTGGTGTTGTAAGATACTCCATTTGTTTGATTATATGGCACAAATTTGATTTCATTTGATTTTTCATGAAATTCTTCCTTCCCTTTCATTTAGACTTCACACTTGTTCACAGTTGACACTATGTGCAATTGAATAAGAAAATATCAGAATCAACCTCAATTTCTAAACTGGATCAGTAATCTTGTGACTTGGAAACCCGTCATCATGATTGGGTTGGCTCTCTGGATTAAATTTTAATGCTAACTTGTCCTTTTTTGCATAGACATTATGAGGTTAATTTCTCCATTATGATGTATGGAATTTTTTATATTTTTGATTGAAAGTTTTGCCTGTAGTTAATTGTGGTAAAATGATGGAGGATTCTATTATGTGAAGTTGATCCTGCACTTGATGCACTCAACAGTTTCCCTCTTTTGCTTTCCCTTTTTTGCGGGTCATGTAACAACCACGGTATTGAATATTAATGTTAACAAAAATATGGAGGGGCTGAAGATACTGAAGTGTAGATGGTAATATTGAGAAAACATAATATTCAGAGAAATTACAGGGCATTTCTGGTGAAAAGTACCAAAATGAAATATTGGAAAATTGTTGTATCAAATATTGGTACTCATTAAAACTTAAATGTCAAAGAAACACAGTGGGTAGGCAGGATGCAACTGACTGCATCTAAGCTATTCAAAAAAGATCTAAGGAATAAGAAACAAGTTCTCATTTGAAAATCTTAATTGTTTGCCTATATATGTGTACTATTTAGATTATATTCTCTAGCACTTTGGTACTGCATTGCATGTTAGTTATAGAGTTTGTGAAGTTTATTTTTCAAATAGAAATATCAGTGGGAGGGAATGAGAGGAAGGAGACAGAAGTTTTTTATTTGATCCGAACGGAGTAGGTTATTTTGTCAAAATGGCTTGGTTATATTTAATAAGAGTGTTTTCATTCTGGCAATTAACAAATTCCTACTTTTGTGTAGTATATATTTTTTTATCCATCTGTTCTGCATTTTTATGTCTTTGTATTCTGTAGAGCTTATGTGTTTGCATTGATTATGTGGTTCATCTTCTTATGATTGGTTTCCGTACACTCTTCTGTGCTCTCAGGACATCGTTATTGGAACTCCTGGTCGTCTCAAGGATCTCATTGAAATGGGTGTGTGTTCCCTGAAGGAAGTATCTTTTACGGTAAGTAACATTGCCCAAAGAAACCTGTTTCCCAATTACTGTGATCAACTAGGATCTGCTTTTACTTGATTCATTCATATTTCTGCTCCTTTTCTTATGGTGATTAATGTTGCTGGATTGTCGTGAACTAGAATTTGAGTTTAACAATTGCAAATCAGTCTGGAAGTGAAGCAATTTGAAAATCATGCTTTCCAGTGTCCACTATAAAGATTTATTTAAACTATCTTGGAATAATGGCAACGTCTTTTGGTATGGAAGATCTGGAGATGATCATGGTATAAGCTGATTGTCCCCAAATGTACCATATTAGAATTCAGAGCTAACTGATGATTTCTTTATATTAATAAGAATGTTTTCTATATATATGGATGGCCGGCCCTATAATATTTTCAATCTACTTGCAATATCAGGAACGAAGTGACTATCTGCTAATGCACTTGAGTTAGATTAGAAGTGTAGTGAAAAAGCCAGTCCTGAATTGACTGCTTGCTAATGTACTAATGCACTCTATTTTAAAAGTTTAGTGAGAAAGCCATGACATAGTAAAAGTGGTTACTTAATATGACCGTCAACCTGACTTGGTGAAACCAAGCCCCTCTTAGTGTAGTGAGTCTTGACGGATTTCAGAGAACTTATTCTCAGTTTTCCTATCAAATGCATCTTGACATCCTGAAATGCTCCACTTATGGCTGCACTCTTGAGGCTTTGATATCTCATTTGGGTTTGTACAATTGTTTTGCACCATTCTAAAAATCTGATAACACCTACATTTGATTTGATTTAGTTTTATGATGCTAATAGACACTAGTACATTGTCATTTTACTTGCAGTTATTTTTTAAATCCGTTTTTGTATTGATTAAATTTCATTGCCTTTGGATGTGAATTTTTATTATTTTTCTATATATGGAATATTATAGTAGCTTTATAGATCTCAGAGAAGTGAGATGGGCAGTAATTTTCTGTAGGTCCTTGATGAAGCAGATCGAATGCTTGACATGGGATTTGAACCAGAAGTTCGCTTTATATTGGGCCAGACATGCTTGGGTATGTGATATAGTATTCATAGTTTTCTATTTATCCATCTTTCTTTATGTGTTATAAATACAGTTCTTGTCTAGACAGGATATGGTTGATCACCATTTAGAGCTTAGACTTTTGGTTTCTAGTCTCGGATTGGTTAATCGTTTCAGTTTTGCATTTTAAGAAACCTAAATTTGAAGCTCTAAAAGGCCTAATCAACCCTGCAATTAATGGGATCAAAGTTGAATAAAATTGAGCATAAGAGATTTTGTCAACACGTCTACCCTATAAGAAAGAATGGACATCCTTCACAGAGAATCTCAACTCCTATATATAATAAATACATAAATATAATATATGGATAGTTCTCTTCTTAATCCCTCATGAGAACCAAAAGGGATCGCATAGTAATGGATACCCTGCTATGTGGTCCAGTGACTTGAACCATCTAAATTTTAGATCCCATATAAGTATCATATCTGCGAATAATCATGAAATTGAGGAAGTGTTTGACCATTATGATTATCGTCATGGACATTGTTGTTATTATTATTTTTATTATTTCTTTTGTTAATTATAATCCTTGAATGGTGTCTGTAAGAATAGATCATTGAATCGTGTTGAGGTTGGACTCACATGCAATACCTCTTGTTTTGTTTTTCTTTTTCAAAAGGGATCCATCATCCCTCTTAATATGTATTTTGTATATAGGAATGTTCAAATACCAATTTATTAGTGAGTTGGGCATTAATCACTACGTATCATTTTTTTAGTTCTCCTTAAATGATCATCTCTGCAAAAAAAAAAAAAAAAAAAAAAAAAAAAAAAACAGCCGATTTGGAAAAGCATTAATCATCTGACTATGATAAAATAAATTTACGAAACAGTAATTTGGACGAAACAATGAAAGGATTGTGATGCTGATCAAATGGCTAAATGATTTTTCAATTTTTTTTGATTCTTTTGCAAGAATGATCCTTAAGGGAACCTGAAAAATGGACGGTTCAGATTTTGTGATCACATCATGTGGTAGACCCAGAAAGTTGTTACTGCCTTCGCATTTGTTGTCTTCCTAACCAAGCTCCACAATTTAGCTCCCACTTAGTAATAGAGATTCTTTTGACCTGTTTAGATGGAATTCTCAGGCCGACAAAATGGACTCTTAGAATTGAAACATTTGGATGTACTGTCTGCAAATTTGTTTTCCAATCTATCTTGATTTTGGTAACGTTTTGGTTCAAAGGACATCATGCTGTGTTCAAGTCCTCTAGTTTTGATAAAGGACTCTAATGAAGTCTAAAAGATTTCAATTACTTGTTTAAATAACTTATGAACGGGTACTCCATAGTCGTGTGGAGAAATTATGTGAGGAATTATAAGAACTTCAGTATATGTTACTTAATTGTTTATTCTATTTTTCGGAGTAACCACTCACCTATATTTAGGCATATGTACATATCTGGTAACGTGTACAGATTTAGCAGTGTTGATTATCATTATTTTATATGAAAACTGTTTTTTTTGTTTTTTTAAAGAAAATCATATAAATGAAATTGATGTTAAATTATGAGGGGCCTGGAGGCAATTCAGTTACAAGAGACCTACGAAATTGGCTTTTGTAGATGTTCTCAAGCCATAGATAATCAGGCAAAAGGTGTTCTGGAGTCGATAGTATAGAAATCTGAGATGATACTTACCTAAATATGAAATAAGAAGCAATGCCTATTTTTTTTTTTTTTTTTGAATAGAAACATTTTTATTCAAATTGTAAGGATCAAAACAAGGCATTTAGACTGCAGATAAAAGAAAACACTAGCCGAAGAAACAGACACAAGGCCACTCAACACCTAACTAGCCAACCTAACATAAAACAGCCCCTTAAGATACTACGGCTAGCAAATTGCGCATAATTGAAGGATAGGGTACATCCTTAAAGGCAAGGGAAGTTGATGCCCAAAGAGCAGCCCAAAACTTCACTCTATCCCATAAGTCTGCCACTCCCACTCCCTTATAATCCTCAAAAATTCTCCTGTTACGTTCCAGCCATAGGTTCCAAACCACTGCCTGCATCAGACTACCCCAGAGAATTTTTGCCTTCTTTCCCCTTCCCAAAGCATCAATTCTGATGGAAAAAAGTTCAAAGCAGCCTTCTGGTATTACCCACACCGTATTAACTTCCTGCAATAATGTTTCCCACAACTTTAGGGAGAAAGGGCAATGAAGAAGGAGATGATCCACGGTGTCCCCAGCCTTATTACATAGAGCACACCAGTGAGGGCTAATGCACAAATAGGGACAACGTCTCTGTAAAGTATCCCCAGTATTTAGTTTTCCCAACACCGCTTGCCACACAAAGATCTTAACTTTCAGAGGAGTCTTGGCCTTCCAAATTTGAGTGTAAGGGGGGAAGATCTCCCCCTCACCACAATTCTGAATATGAGAACAGAGAGAATGACAGGTGAATAGACCAGAGGGGTCAAGCTTCCATATTCTCTTATCCAATCTGGAGGTGAACAACCTCACACCCTCCAATAGATCCAACAATCTAGCCACCTCCGATATCTCCAATTCATTGAGATTCCTTCTGAAACCAAAATCCCAGCTGAGAATGAGCCCATCCGAGCTCGAAAAAGAGGAAATATTGTGGTTTTGCTTCCTGGACAGATTGAAGAGTCTTGGGAACACCACCTTCAAAACACCTCCCCTGCTCCAGTCATCCTCCCAGAATCTGACCCTAACTCCACATCCTACCACAAAAACACAACCTTGAAGAAACAAATTATAGCCGCTAGAAATGTCCCTCCACGGGCTGCGGCAAGATCCCCGAGTTGCAGGTTTAGCATCCCACCCATTTGTATCCATTCCATAAATGCTTCTGATCACTTTATGCCAAACAGCATGAGGTTCATTAGGAAAACGCCAAAGCCATTTTGCCCGCAAAGCCGCACATCTAGCCCTCAACGAAACCACCCCTAACCCTCCACAGAATTTTGCCTTGCCCACCACCTCCCAAGTCACAGCGTGGTTACATTTCCCATC
Organism: Prunus dulcis; assembly: GCF_902201215.1. Lineage (NCBI taxonomy): Eukaryota > Viridiplantae > Streptophyta > Magnoliopsida > Rosales > Rosaceae > Prunus > Prunus dulcis. Next base: position 2,442,343 of record NC_047654.1, read on the forward strand.
CAAGCCTTCCCACGGAAAATCCCTCATAAAGGAAGCAATGCCTATTTTCACCAGACTGTTCTCCAGACGTGTCATGTAGAGTACCATGAGAAATTTGAGTTTGTGACATGATTTATTGGAAAAGAAGGCTATTAAGACTTTACACCACAAGTTAGGTTGTATGTATTTAAGTTTGCTCCCTAGTTTTGGATGATGTAGGGTCTCCCCAACTTATACCTTATATTTCAATATGTCTGGATTTTTCTAACTGGCTGGGTATGTTTCGTAGTCTATTTTCATTCTGGTGATGATGATATACATCTGTTGACTGTGTGCAGAACGCCAGATGGTAATGTTCAGTGCTACGTGGCCTCCTTCAGTTCATCAATTAGCTCAGGAGTTCATGGATCCCAATCCTGTTAAGGTGCGAACTCTCAATTTTCTTGACCTTTAAATAATTTCCTATCCACCTTTGGAAAGTAATAAACATTTGCTTCAGGTAGTTGTTGGTTCAGAGGATTTAGCTGCCAATCATGATGTCATGCAGATAGTTGAGGTACAAATTGTCAACACTTGTGAAGCCTATGTGACCATCAAATATTTATTTTATTAATTAAATATATGTGTACTGCAATGACACCTTCCCTTTCACGCTCATAGGTCTTGGATGACCGTTCACGTGATGGACGTTTGGTTACTTTGCTAGAAAAATACCACAAATCCCAAGAGTAAGTGTTGGTACATTATCCCCCGGTATTATATATGTAAGTTGTACCTTAGTCAATACCTGGCGGATTTTTTCAGACCTTGTGTTGTGTGTGTGTGTGTGTTTTGTGTCACGGAATCCACTTGCTTTACCTGTCTGTATATATCACAAGAATGGAGCTTCTTCAATTCTTAGTTACCTTCCTGATAATGTATTTTGATTTCCTGTGTTGCTATCCTGCTAATACCGATGTTACACTGCTGACCAGGAACCGAGTTTTGGTTTTTGTCTTGTACAAAATGGAAGCCACTCGTGTTGAAAATATGCTGACAAAAGGGTAAACTCCTTGATACATGGTGATAAGGCAGGTAGTTGTTGCCGTTTATACTGAAGATATTTGAGGAAAGCTACTGATGGTTTTTATTGCCGTTTATAGGGGTTGGAAGGTTGTTTCTATACATGGTGATAAGGCACAAACCGAGCGTACTAAGGCTCTATCTCTATTCAAGAAAGGAAGCTGTCCCTTGATGGTGTGTTGTTCTAGATAAGAGATCTATTTACATGCGTAATTGCAGTTTAGTGAAAACACAATGACCTCCCTCTGGGTGCATCAAACAAAGTACATTGCTTAAAATTGAAACTGGAGTAAATTTACATGCCTAATTGCAGTTTAGTGAAAACACAATGACCTCCTTTGGGGCACATAAAACAAAATACAGTGCTTACCTAATTGATGATACTTATCAGTCTCCTAAGCAGGGATCCCTCTCTTTAAGATAAACAGTCCACATTATTAGGGCCTGCTCTGTAATGTGATCCAATGATATGAACTGTTTAACTATTAAATTATCATCATTTTATCGGAAACACTGTATGCATCAGAATATTTGGTCACAATTAGATGACCAAATCGTTTCTGATTTTGTTGATTTTTGTAAGGATGTTTCTTGAATATAGGTCTAAGAAATGGGGACAGTTTACATCATGGGATCACATTGGGTGTGAGTTCCACATGCATCATTTTCTTTTCTTAAAATGAGGGATCTTCTGTAGCAGGGACTCCTAATTTGTATCCAAACTTTTTGAACTCAGTTAGAAAATCGGAAATACGGTAAATTGAAAGAATAAATTTTTACTAGAACGAAACTGGGAAGATAATGATGATGACAAGGACCCCCAAATAGCTTGGACAAGCAAGGTGAGTATGTTTACCAAAACAAGGGAATGTTTTTATATTGTCGTGGAAGTCCAGGGAGGTTTGTACAATCCACTCAACTATTCGTATGGTTTTCTTTTAGAAGATTTAAAATGTAACTTGTGATGGGGCAACTTGTGGTTAGCACACACTTCTATTTGGAAGGACCTGTCTGATAGTGTTTGAAGAGATATTTCAAAATTCTTCTAGCTATATCTGTGAACTGTGCTAAAATGTTGTGCATTTGATCTGAAACATATTTCCAGATAGCTACTGATGTGGCTGCTCGCGGATTGGATATTCCAGATGTCGAAGTAGTGATTAACTATAGTTTTCCCCTAACTACCGAGGATTATGTCCACCGAATTGGACGGACTGGACGGGCTGGTAAGAAGGGTGTTGCTCATACTTTCTTCACACATCACAACAAGGTAACACTAAATATATTAAATCTATATTTTACAAGTTCTGTAGAACTTTTATATGAGAAAAATTCTAAGTCCAACTACTATCTATTATGTGACTATTGCAGGCACTTGCTGGGGAGCTGGTCAATGTTCTCAGAGAAGCCAAGCAAAATGTGCCAGAAGCCTTATTGAAATTTGGCACTCATGTTAAGAAAAAGGCATGCATTTGGTTATCTTTCATCCTCTTCCCTGCTGCATAATTCACATTCATGTTCCCATTGTATGTGTTCTTTTAGTCTGCTTCCATGACTGGCATTTTGACAATCTTTTTGGTTTTCTGGTTTTCTTCTTTCTTTGGGGTATTGAAATGCAGGAGTCCAAACTTTATGGGGCTCACTTCAGAGAAATTCCTGTTGATGCTCCAAAGTCCAAAAAAATCACATTTGACAACTCTGATGACGAAAATTAATTCGCTTTCGGATATGAACCCATTTTTTCACTCCTGTGGTAAGACATAAAGTTGGTCATGGGATCTTGGCTGCAGGGTTAATGTGCATTGATCTCATTGGGGACAAGCTTTTTATTTCCTTAATATTGTTCTTGCCACATTCTATATAATATATGAATAAATTTTGTTCTTTTTATCATTTCTTTTCTTCGCTTTTTGATTTTATTCCCTAAAATTGTAATTCATGGATTCTCAATGAGTATTTATTTTTACAAATTTGTGTAATACCTTGAAACTTGTAGGTTGAAAGCTTCATCTGGAAAGCGTTCTCAAACATTTACTCGTGGGGGTTTGGGATTTATTTGCTTTAAAGTTATTATTTTGAAACAATTTTTTATTGTTTTGCCAAATAGTCAAATTGACAGAAGGTGTAAATTGGTCGAATTTTAATACGTTACGGTGTAAATTGATTAATTAAAAACTCATGGCTCATGTTAATAATGATTCCAAATCTGCCGGGAGTAAAGTATAGTTTATACGAAAAAACTAATATGAAAAATGGACATGACAAATAGAATTTTTGGATAATACAACTGGTCATATTTTTGGGAAATTATTTAATTTATATTCATTACTATATTTCCAAGAAAATAATGGAGTTTTGATCTAGAACTATTGTCTTGTTCCTCTTTTTCTTTGGCAGCTTATACAAGCCTTCGTAATTATCCAAAAAACCATAAAAAGCACAGAAATAGAGAAGAAATGTGAGACTATGCGTCTTGTTAGAACTTTCTGCCTCCGAGTCTGACTGGTTAAGCAAATGCGTTTGTATCACTAGACAATTCGCAATTGGTTGAATGAACAATTTTTAAAAATTATTATTTCCCATTTAAGAGAATCTCCCTATTCATATAAAAATCTCGGCAATCTCTTCAAACTAAAATTTTTCAAATTGTGGTTTGTTGACCAATATAGCAATTTAAAGAGTAAAATTTGCTACTTTACTATTTTGTACACTCAACAAGCCTCTTCAATTTAATTAATACAGTACCAAAAAAAAAAAAGAATTAAATAAAATATTAAATAAGTATCGAAAGTCTCCCATTTGATTTGAAAAACAAAGGTTATTTCTCAAAAAAAAAAAAGAAAAAGAAAAAAAAAAGAAAAAAAGAAAAAGAAAAGCAAAGGTTGCCTTTTATTGATCACTAGCCCAATGTAGGCTTTTATCGTTCCAGGACAACTTTTGTTGTTTCAAAGTTTAATAAATGTGTTGAAGAGTGAAAGCGTGCACTCTTTTGTTTTTGTAGAGTGAATGAAGAGTCTCAAATTTAGTGAGTGGGTTTGACAAGGTTGTTAGAGAAGGTTTTGTTCATATGGCTCATCTAATTTAGCGTTCTAAAGCTTTTCAAGAGGTTATTGGAAATGCTCTAATAATACAACTACGCATTTTAATTAATTAAGAGGGTTTTAGGTTTAATAGTCTCCGAACTTTGACCCGATTCACATTTTGGTTACTCAATTTCCAAAATCATTTATGTGGTCCTTCAACTTTAGTTTTGTTAGGACAAATGGTCATGCTGTCAATTTTGTTAACTTTTTATGTTATATTTGAGCATGTGCATCGCACATTGTGTACTGTTGAGGGTCAAAATAAAAAATTGCTTCACTTGTTGGGTACATGGGTAATTCCTGGCATATTTTAACCCCACATCCACTTCCCCACAATTGCAACTTAACTCTCCCCATCCATATATCTCCCTCCCTCCCCAAGCCAAACCCATTAAAATCCATCACCAATCGAGGAATGATATATCTCCCTTCCTCCAATCCAACAAAACCATGTACAACCTCCACCAAACACCGAGCCAATTAACCCACCCCACCAACAACTGATGGTGATCCCACAACCAACAACCTACAACCCCATCCAAACCGTACCCACCCTCCTTGCGATGGCTTCTGCCCCTCACTTTATATCATATATTCAATTTTGTTGAAGATATATATATATATATATATATTTTTGAAAGAAAAAGATAATATTTCGTCTTGGGGAAAGAGGGGTTGGGACTGGGTGGGATGGTGAGGGTCAGACCATTTTTCCTAACGAAACTGAAGTTGAAGGACCACGTGAACAATTTTGAAAACTGAGGGACCAAAATGCGAATCGAGTCAAAATTTAAGGACCATTAGACCTAAAAACCCTAACTAAAATTATGTTCATGCTCAATTTTTGTGTGTGGTTAAATCGGCCTTAAAATCTAGGCCCTTAGATGGAGAGGAATGGTGGGAAGTGTGAACCAATCGTCAAATCGTCAAATTTCATATTGTTTATTTATTTGGAGGGAAGAATTTAGACAAGTGGTATCATTATCAGATTAAAAATCCCTATCAGGACAAAATAAAAGGATAACAGATCAGAAATCACTATCACTACTAGATAATGAACGGACGGTGAGAAAATCGTAAGAGATTATATTCATTCACGTACGAGTTGCTGCGGTGGATTGCAGACTGATTCAGATTAATGAAATGACAGAGATGGTTTTTGAGTGGAACAAATTAAACATTCAGGTACAAAGACTTTGAGCCATTAGATTTAAATCAACACAATCCTGTGTACTCTTATGAAATTTATACCAGTCAACTTGTTCTGCATTTTGTTATAGGTGGCAACACGCTGTTTTCTCAGTCACGCCACTTAGTTTACTAATTGTACCTTATATTCAATGATTTATTTATTGTATAGTTTTATATTGCTTCAAGATTGGCAAATGTTGGACCATTTCAGAAACAAATTTCCTGGTAGTTCACGAGGGAAGAAAAAAAGAACTGAGGAAACTACAAGGTAATGAGTGTAATGAAAAAAATTGACAAGTGCAGTGCAGGTAGAGAAGAACAAAATGATCATTCTGACCATTTCTGTGGTAGAATTAAACAGTTGGACCTGGTGCTAGAAATTAAATTATAAAAGGGAAGGCCATTTCATCCACATAAAACAGTACCATTCAAGAATATCAAAATATATCATACAAAATTATCAATACATCATTCACACAACAAAATCCTTTTCTTGTAGCAAGCACTCTTCTCTATCATCTTTTCAGTTTCAAGTTTCAACCCAGAAGTTAAAGCACTAGCTAGCAGCAGTAGCAGCAAGAGAGGAGATGGCAGAAAGTGTGGTGAGCTTTTTGCTTGACAGGCTCAGCTCCGTAATAGAAGAGGAGGTGAGACTACTGTCAGGGACCCGAGCAGAGATGGAGCATATCGTCGAGGAGTTAGAGCGCATCAAGGCCTTCTTAAGGGTTGCTGATGCAAAGGAAGACAGTGACCCCCAGCTCAAAGTGTGGGTTAAACAAGTTAGAGATGTGGCTTATCAGATTGAAGATGCGCTTGATATATTCAGGCTTTCTCATTCATGTTATCATAGGCCTGGATGCCATGTTTCCCTTCATGAGCTCTCTTGCATCTTTAACAAGTTGAAAGCTCGCCGGCGAATTGCTACAGATATTCAAAGCATAAAATCAAAAGTCAGAAGCCTCTCCGAGGGACATCAGAATTACAAACTTGATGTTGACCCTGGCTCAAGCAAGGTTCCTAAACATCAGTACAGTCAAGGGGATGCTCTTTTGCTGGAAGAGGCTGACCTTGTGGCAATTGGCGAACCTAAAAGGCAGCTGATTGAGTTGCTTATGCAGGAGGGTGGCGATGCTGGACGCCAGGCAGTCGCGGTCGTTGGGATGGGAGGGCTGGGGAAAACCACCTTGGCCAAGCAAGTCTATAAGGATGCAAGAGTTAAGAAAAATTTCAAGGTACATGCTTGGATTACTGTTTCTCAATCATTCAAGATAAAGAAGCTCCTAAGACACATAGTGGAAAAAATCTTCAAAGTTATCAGGAAACCAGTCCCTGAAGAATTTGATAGCATGGACACCAACAAGCTAAGAGAAAGAATAAAAAAATTGCTGCAGCACAGTAGGTACCTGATTGTTCTAGATGATCTTTGGCACATAGATGCCTGGGATGTCATCAATCATGCATTGCCTAACAACAATGGTAGTCGAGTAATGATCACTACTCGTAATGCCTCTGTAGCCTCTGCCTCTTGCATGCACAACCACGTTATGGTCTACCATTTAGAGCCCTTATCTCCAGAAGAGTCTTGGACTCTTCTCTGTAGGAAGACATTTCAGGAAGAGTCATGTCCTCCCAATTTGGAGGAAATCTGTCGATGCATCTTAAGCAAATGTGGGGGACTGCCCCTTGCAATTGTGGCAATCGGTGCTGTTCTAGCTATGAAAGACAAGAAAAACATAGAAGATTGGGCAGCCGTTTCTGGCAGTATTGGTGCTGAAATTGAGGAAAATGACCAACTTGACAACATGAAAAGGTTGTTGTATCTCAGTTTCAGTGATTTACCATACCATCTCAAATCTTGTTTCTTGTATCTGAGTATCTTTCCTGATCTTTATAAATTCGAGTATATGAGATTAATTCGATTATGGATTGCTGAAGGATTTGTTATCGAAAAGGAAGGAAAGACACCAGAAGAAGTTGCAGAGAGTTACCTTAAGGAGCTACTGGACAGAAGTTTGATCGAAGCAGAAGAAATAGCTACCGATGGGAGGGTCAAATCATGTCGGATCCATGATCTTTTACGGGAGATTGTCGTTTTGAAGTCTAGAGAGCAAAACTTTGCAGCAATAGAGAAAGAGCAAGGCACAATGTGGCCTGAAAAAGTTCGACGATTATCAATTTTTAACACGTTGCAGAATGTACAACAAAAGAGGATTCCTTCCAAACTTCGTTCGTTGCTCATTTTTGGGGTAGAAGATTCACTTACTGAGTTTTCTATACCAAAATTGTTTCCTAGAGGTCTTCCGCTGCTTACTGTATTAGACTTGGAAGGTGCACCTCTAGAGACATTTCCAAAAGAGGTTGTCAACCTTCTTCTGCTGAGATATCTTAGTTTGAGGGGTACCAAGGTGAAACAAATTCCAAGCTCCATCAAGAAGCTTCAAAACCTAGAGACCTTTGATCTTAAACACTCTCATGTCGTTGAGTTGCCTGCTGAAATTTTGAATCTCAAGCGACTGCGACATCTCCTGGTATATCGCTATGAAGTTGAATCTTATGCACGATTTAATTCCAGATATGGAGTGAAGGTTCCTGCAGGAATATGTGGCTTACAATCGCTCCAAAAGCTGTGTTTTGTAGAGGCAAATCAAGACAATGGCGCTTTAGTGGCAGAGCTTGGGAGAATGAATCAACTGAGGAGGTTAGGCATTTTCAAGTTGAGACAAGAAGATGGGGTCACCTTATGCTCATCTATCGAAAAGATGCGCAACCTTCGGTCATTGTCTGTATCTTCAGTGGAGAAGGACAAGATAATTGATCTGACACACATTTCTTGTCCTCCTCAATTTCTTCAGCGACTATACTTGACGGGGCGTTTAGAAAACTTACCGCATTGGATTTCTTCTCTCCAGAACGTGGTGAGACTGTTTCTGAAATGGAGTCGACTAAAGGAGGATCCTCTAGTGCATCTTCAAGGTTTGCCAAATCTAGTACATCTTGAACTCCTTCAGGTTTATGAGGGAGACTGTTTGCATTTTAAGGCAGGAGGGTTTCCAAGCCTGAAGTTACTTGGTATTGACAAACTAGATGAACTGAAATTGGTAATAATGGATAAGGGAGCAATGCCTTGCCTAGAAAAGTTAATTATCCAGCGGTGCAGATTGTTGAAGAAGGTATCAGGCATTGAACATTTACAAGACCTAAAGCTGCTCGAATTTTTTGACATGCCAAACGAATTAATAAGGCCATTTCATCCAGATGGAGGGGAAGATCATTGGAAAGTTGCTCACATTCCAGAGGTTTACTCTTCGTATTGGAACGTTGGGGGTTGGGATGTTTATTCATTAGAGATCACTGATGGGGAGAGTACTAGTCATCAAGGTGCCATGAGGAGGCTGGAACCTAATATTCTATGGAAGGCTTAGCTTTTGGTTCTGCCTTATAATTACAAAATGCAAATGATAGAATCACTGGAAGCATGTTTTATCAGAATGCTTCCTACTACTGCATACATATGAATCTTATAACTTCAAATCTTGTATTCTTTTATATCTTTCTCTACCCAAAAAGAACATACTTGCTATTAAGGTTCATTTTCCCCCCTCTGTACTTTTCTTGCAAGTAAGTAATTCATGTTATAGAGAGCAAATTTTCTTTTCTTCTTCAATGTTTTTGGATAACATCCATTGAATGTTTTAGAATAACATCCATTGAATGTTTTAGGGTTTAGGAAGTTCTGAGAGAGCCTAAGGAGGTTACACAGTAATCCTAACTGCTGCTAGAGTTGGGTTGACATTCCTCCACAACTAAAATTTAACATATAAGCTTTGCAACTCTAAAACACACTTCTTTCATTTGGGAAAAGAACTTAATTTATATGTAACTAGGCAAGCAATAGCATAGCAATTCGTTGTACATGGGCTTCAGTGGCCTGTTGGATTTGTGGATGACACCCTATTTCTTAACCATTGAATCAAATTGGTTAGTCGTTGGATTAAATTGGTTAGTTTGATCCAACAGTTAAGAAATAGGGTCTCATCTAAGGGCCTCCACACTACAGAATGACTCTCAAGCAAGACTAGCAGAGAGAGAGAGGAGCAGTTCATTCATTAATGCCTCTAAAAGGTTGAGGCCCAGTAGAGAATGTAATGTAGCCATCACTTTATCCATCAACCCCTAAAGCCAAGTAAAATTCTACAATTCCTCCTTCCATTGCTTACCAGCAATTCTCACAATGTTTGCAATATCTCCATTTTATATGGCTTGTTGACTTTCCTCGCCACTTCATACAAATGATCTTCCACGTTTCCTTGGATTGGAAATAGAGATAGGAAGAAGCAGGGACGGACTCAGGAATTTTATGTCGTAGGGTCATAGTGTAAAAGTTCAAATTTTTTTTTAAAGATTAAAATAACATTGAAAATAAAACTAGAGTACATTCATTCATAATTCATGTGAAAAAACAACATTACAAATTACAATTGGCCACGACGAGGTTTCATATTTTGAAAACGTAGCATTATAGCTTCATTTTCAATACAATCAAAAACATCCTTCTCAACATAAACAAGCAAGCTATCACTCAATCATTGATCTCCCATTTTGTTCCGAAGTGGACTTTGATAATATTCATGACGGAGAATGCCCTCTCGACTGAAGCAGTAGCAATCGGTAAAACTAGAGCCAATGTAATAAGCAAATACACATAATTGAATGCTCGATGCATCCTTGTCTCCACCATTTCTTTTGCAAGATCACCAATCCCTTGCAAGTCAGAGAAATCACTACTCGAACTCACATAATGAATATAAAGCTCAAGTTGATCATCCAAAAGATCCCCATCCGAAAAGTCTTGAGGATAAAATTGAGCAAGATGAAGTAGCTTTTATTTATCAAAAGCTACAAATGAATCATTCGGACTCAAACATGCCAAACAAATAAGCAACTCAGTATTTACCTCATTAAAACGATCATCTAACTCCGTAAGTTGCTCATCAATGACATAAATAAAGAGCTCCACACGATAATGATGACGATTTGTCTTTATTGGAGCATTACGTGACAGGACCCGACCCAATTTCCACTTTGGAATTCGAGCCAAGTCCTGTACGTGTCCGACACCTGGCGAATGTCGGGCACAAAAGACCTTTTTACCCTTCTTGGTTTAAACTTTCTTTAAAATTCTCTTAGACTTCTGCCCAAATTTCGGCAGAGTCTCCCCTGTATTTTGACCAATCCAAAAGTTTTTTTCACCTGTTAAACAATCAGTAATTCCATCCCAACCGCCAGAATATCACAGATAACAGATCTCAACTCCATTTTTCCACTAATACAAGATATCAGAGCATATTCTCAAGTTCTCAAGGTTTAAAGGATTTTCTACAAACTCTACCTTACTTGATGGCGCGGAAGCTATGACTGGCCCGGTGGTGGATCTCGCGTACTTCTATGGCCTGAGGGCAAAAAACAGTTTGAAAATGTGAGTGGACCAAACGTAAGATTTTTGAAAATAGTTTAAAATCATAATAACCCCCAGAGTAAATAACTTAATAAGTACGGCTAAAGTTCACCCGTATTTAATATAAAGTAATCATCCGAATATCTATAATTGTATGCACATAGCTTCGTAACACTGAACAATTATATAAAGCTATAAAAGGCGCAAATATCAAGAAACTGGTTTGAAATAGCTAAAAATCATAACTGAATAAAAGAACTCAAAATCCTTTAACTCAAGGAAACTGTCATCTAAATACACTGATGTCTATATTTGCATGACTAGTCAAATATAAAGATATCAATGTATGAGAAATCAGAGAAGTTAGTGTAAAATAGCTGAAAGTCATAACTGTATAAAAGAGCTTAAAATCCTTTTTTTTATAAAAAAAATTCCACCTAATTGTACCCCTGCCTTATCCGTCAATTCCCTGGCAGGTCTCGGGCGTCACACAGGCTACCCGAGCCGCAAACTGGCGAAA